>NC_061533.1:3595000-3615000 GCF_022379125.1 Scophthalmus maximus | reverse complement strand
TGTGCAGGCGAAAGCAGACGGAGGCGGCGCTTCATTCGTTCTGTCTGTCAGAGAGCGAGAGAGAGAGAGAGAGAGACAGCACTGGAACGTTCAGTCGCCGGCTGCGATGGCGCTCCGCAATAACCGAGCGCGCGCCGTGACGCGTCAAAGGCCAAGCGGAACCAAGTGCAGAAAGAGCAGTCGCTCACTTTTTGTCTTTGAAAGGTTTCCTTTCACCGAGCGAGGCGCGTCGCCGCCAGTTAATGTGGTGTGGTTTCAGTTTGCTCATCGTGTTTGCTCATCCCATCATGTCATGTGGGACTAACTGTAATGGCCAACGCACAACAACCGGCGAGCAGCGATTTTTTTTTTTCCAGATCCTATTTCCATCGATTCACCGGTCGCGTCTAATGTCTCCTTTACACGCCTGAGCTGCTCCCCGCCTTCATGCTTCATGTCATGAACTCAGAAGACACGTTGATCTCAGATGTGCCGGGCAGCAGCGACGACATCCCCTCCGTGGAAAAGTACACAAACACCAAGGTGATTAAATGTCTTGGGTCCAATATGTTGACATATTATGTCAAAGTGAAAATTCATGTAGTAAACGTTTTCCTGAGGAGTTCATTTCTTCTTCAATACAGCACGATGTTCAATTTGTAGATTTCGGTCTCATGTAGAGCCAAATAGGCGAGAAAGCCCCGATCGGCGGCGCGGTCGACCGCCGGTGCCGTCCAATCGGTGCATGGTCGCAGGTGTAGGCGGACGCTCAGTGGACGAGCTGTCGGTCGGACCACACCCCGCCGCTCCCACGTCTGGTTGCAGGAAATCCAAGATGGCGCTGGTCAAAATGCGAAAACAGTCGAGCCTTTCGAAACAGCAGCTCCCCGACCAACGGGTGACGACCCGATGGGTTTTGACAAATACATGCAGTGAGTGATGAAGATGAAGACGAAATCTCATCCTCCTGTTGATAACTTTCTGCCAGAAGCTCAATGCTAAAATATATATTATATAGTATATATATATATATATTTTTTATATATTGTTCTCTAATGTCCGGCGATAACAGCAAATGCGCGCTCGGCACTTCCCACGTGAATAAGCTCGACGAGGAGGAGCTCGTAGATACATCCCCTTTTAATTTCTATTGTCCGTACGTTAGGCTGCTGTTCTAAATTACAGTGTGTGTGTGTGTGTGTGTGTGTGTGTGTGTGTGTGTGTGTGTGTGTGTGTGTGTGTGTGTGTGTGTGTGTGTGTGTGTGAGTGAGAGTGTGTGAGAGAGAGAGAGAGACGTTAGTGTAGTGATAAGGAAAAGCAATTTACCTTCAGTAATGCAAAAACATTATAGGTTATCGTGGTTGGCTTGGTGTCGTTAATGAGGATGGTTCCACTAATGTGATGTAAACAGGAGTGGTGATTTAGCACCACCCCCCCAGTGTGTGTGTGTGTGTGTGTGTGTGTGTGTGTGTGAGTGTGTGTGTGTGAAATACCTAAAGAAATGAAGCTGACCACAGAAGCTTTGATGTGTCCTGCAACTTCTCAAAAATTCATAATCGCTGCAGCGTAAAAACAAAATCCGGGTCGATACGTCTTCACAGACGCTGATCACGCTTCGTCTGATCGGGTTCTGCCCGTCGGCCGTTTGCACGATGATGCGGCAGATTTGGGGGGGGGGGGGGGGGGAGATATTTTCCACATTGCCTCACGTCCTCACGACGTACGGAACCTCCCGAGCACACGTCTGACGAGGAGTTCTTTCCATCTGAAACCTGGTGATAATTAGCCACTCCGGCCCGAGCCAAGGATCTGGGAGCAGGATGGGAAAAGACCTTGGGAGCATTGAGCAATATTTTGACTCGAGAAAAACGCTCAATCGTTTCGGTTTCAATCGTGCGAGTGTGTGTGTGTGTGTGTGTGTGTGTGTGTGTGTGTGTGTGTGTGTGTGTGTGTGTGTGTGTGTGTGTGTGTGTGTGTGTGTGTGTGTGTGTGTGTGTGTGTGTGTGTGTGTGTGTGTGTGTGTGTGTGTGTGTGTGTGTGTGTGTGTGTGTGTGTGTGTGTGTGTGTGTGTGTGTGTACGCTCTTCCTGACTCGCTGTGAATCATCCAGCTACTTTCCCAAAAGTCACATGGCAGCTGGAAGGCTCTCAGGAGCATCTCTTCTCTCCTTCTCCGTCCACTCTGCCTGCCGGGGAGAGCCACATACCTCAGATTCCTGTTGCTTGTTGTGATGCTACATCCTCTGAGAAATACCGATCCAGAAAGAGGAAGAACGGAAAAAAACAGCCAGTCAGAGAAACAGCCCAGAACTCGTCTTGTGACCGCGCGTTGTTGTTCTTCTGCGGGTCGGAGGAATAAATCTCAGATCTCAGAAATCTTGCGTTTCACACGTTTGGACTGACGTCGTGTCTTTTCTGACATTTCTTTTTTAAATTTTCACCATCCAGCCCCCCCCCCCCCTCCTCCAAATGGTGCTGAGCAATCCTTGAGGCGTGTTCATCCCGTATAGGACAATGCAGTCGTTTAGAAAGAGAGAAAAGAGATGAATATTTTACCGGAGATGCAGTGTATTAATTCATTCAGTATATTGACAGAGTGTTTAACTGCGTCACGCACTGCGGTTAAACGGCAGATCCACTCAGGTGTTAGTTATCCATCTCCGGATGAAGACGGTACAAAGCCATTAAGCGGAACAATTGGCAGACCTGCGCTCCTCGGAGTGCCAGTGTAATAATATTAATTCATAGACTTTATTTCTTCAGTCAGTTGGTATATTTCGCTTTCACTCTTTGGCCACTGCCAAGTACTGCAGGTGACGTCTTTGACACCAGTCAGGGTGGATTGTGTTATTAACTTAAATTAAACCTTCTAAAACACTTTAGAAATGAAGATGACCGGTGATGCCAAGGCTACAATTACTTATTCTATTCAATCGCTCAACTGAGTAAAGTGGTCCACGAGGGCAAGGATGATGAAAAAAGAAGGTGAGATCGTAGTTCCTCAGTCCGTGACCTGTGACGCGCCGCAAACGTTTGGTCGCAACTTTGTTCTGTGGTTTTTAAGAATTTCCTGCCAACTGTGACCAAAAAGACATCCTTGGAAGTGCAAACAGGCTCCGTTCACATCCCAGAATCTTGGGTCCTCACATTTCAGTGCTTTTATCATTTGTGCTGGTGAAGGAGAGAGTGGAAACTGCTTGTCGCTGCTTGACCCTTCGACGATGACATTGGGTCGGTTGTTCTTTTTTGGAGAAAGAGAGAAAAAAAAACAACGGATGCAGGTCACCGAAATATATATATATATATATATTCAACTCCCTGAAAGGAAATACAGTGAGCATTTCTTCCAAAAAAGGGCAGTTCGCACCCCCGGCCATGAATGAAGCCTAAGTTGTGCTGCATGTTGTAACTGACCGACCCCAACAAGGCCGAGCGTTGTCTGCCCCACGACTCCCTCTCTCTCTCTATCACACACACACACACCCCTCACACGCTTGATATTCTGTTTCCCGACAGCTACAACACAACACAACAACAGGTAGGCAGGTTAGTAACAGAGAAACACTTTGTGAGTGTAAACAGGTCCGAGGTAAAGGAACAGTTGTACGCAGCTTGAATCAGGACATGGTTTCGCAATAAGACTGTTAGAAGAAGAAGGAGGAGGAAACAGCCAGACTCACACTCGAAACATGTCAAACTCACACTGGCTCACTTGTTTGTTCAACCCCTATGGAGGAACATTAATTTATAAAAACATACATACTCATATTTTTCATTCCTGTGCCATGCCAGGACGTTTGGCCCGTCCCTGTCTGGGATTACAAGTCGCCCCCCTTACTACATTTCAAAATCGTACAAAACCTCTTCTTCCGGGCTTTCTACAGACGGCAAACAGGCATCATCCGCATATACGAAGTCAACATCCTTTTCACCTTACAGAATGGCGTCGCACACTTTCTACACGATTCAGTCAGCACAGTGGGGGGTAAGAAGCACGAACAGTCAGATGATGTTCAAAGGTACAAAAATGGTGCCGGGGTTTAAATCTGTTGGAATTATCCTTTAGATATTGAGCTGGCAACACCTCCGGCTGCGCGGTGGTGTAGTGGTTTGCGCTGTCGCCTCACAGCAAGAAGGTTCTTGGTTTCGAAATCCCGGTTGGAACCATCCAGGGCCTTTGAGTTTTGGGACTTGATTAAGCTACATTCAAATCAGTGTGAAGCCAGTACTATAACCAGACATTCTCAAATGCATCTTGGCGTTGGCGGCATTGACATGAACAACTGTAAAAGAGGCTTGTTCAAATACAGTGTAAAAGAAATTTAAAATGAAAAAAAAACGAATTTTAAGAATCGGACCAAGAATACACAACCAACTTTCAACTCTTGAACGTTTGCTATGTACTCCGTCCAGACAGACGAAGTCTGTCGATGCTCAGAAAGTTTGGTACAAGAGCCCCATGGAACAAATTGCACCAGAAACTTGCCTCAGTGTGATTACATTCTGCCAAGAGTTGGGATAATGGTTTGGCACTTTCACTTTGTGATGTATCACAGACTGTAAATACAACCCACAGGCCTGGCAGGGACCATCCTCTGCACAGAGAAAAAGGCTTAATACATCAAAATCTTATCTCAGACTGGTTTCAGGGTAAAAGAGATACCAGATTACAGAATGCAAACCGGCACATCGACCGGTTGATGATCAACCGTCAGCTGAGTGTGAACATCCTGACGGGATTTGACACAGATTAAGCTCCTGCCAGTCTTCCGCTATCGTGGCATCGATCGCTCGATGTTGCTCCGCAAATTTGGTTTGCATACGCAGCAGTTAATCCATAGTCAGATTGATGCGATGCATCGATCTGGCGTGCCAACAACCACTGTACTGAAACACACTATACTCCTCAGCTCAGAGTAATCATCAACCTGAGAGACTCAGGCTCACGCCCTTATCCGGGTTGAACGTCCTCGTGCCTGCGAGGGAAAACCCCCAAAAGTCAAGCTAATGAAAAAGAAGGTTTTCTACACAATTTCCTGAGCAAGCACCGTATTTAAGGAACCGTATTAGTACCTTTGCAGCAACTAATTAAGTGACTCATATTAATTAGCTGACAGAGCTACAGAGCTGCGGTCATTTTCATCAAAGGACAGAAATATTTACAGCAAATGTGACTTTCAGAAGCATCTATGACATAGCGAAGATGAGATACGACACGGAGGAACAACGATTGTTCCTCTTCGGGGTTTTTTCGATCATGCATACCTCCACAGGAACCCTGAAATATTGAATGCTGATTTGGAAGGTGAATTCTCTCTGATGTGACCACGCGCATCCATGACCATGAGTTTATTTTCCGATTCTCTATACTCACGGACTAGGAACAGGCATGTTGGCGAATTGTCGGATCAGCCGGACCCGTATGGTGTGTTTGCGCGAGTATGCGGTACGTTTGATGTCAGACGTGGGATAATTGTCCTTTCATGTCATCATGTTTTTCCCACTGACCATTAACCCCTGTGGAGATGTTCATTACTAAAGATGTGACATGTTTCCTCACAAAGAGGCGCGACGACAGACATTTCTACTCCAGCAGGCAGCGGAAGCTAATGTCGTCGTTAATGGAGTAGCTCTGGGAAATTGCTTTGATTTCTTTCTCTTTCTTTTGCGGCGACAAACATTGACTTTGATGTCAAGTCCTCCGGCAGGTGGTAACATCAAAATTTTACAGAGTGGAATTTAATTCTTAATGAGGTCCTCCTCAATTTTTATTCACGTTTGTGAGGATATTCATTTTCGGCAGTGCGCACAGTTGTGGGCAGTGAGACCAAAATAATGAGAGCAAAATTGCCAGCCAAACCCCCCCCCCCCCCCTCTCCGTTGGTTTGTCAAGTATTAGCGGCAATGTTTCCACTTCCATGTTAGCATGGAGTCATTAGAGCAGCGCGTTCACGCAGAAGCAATCTTCTCTCTTACAGATAGGATCTTTGTCAGACTTCATCAGACTGCAAGTTAGTCGATATCTAATCCCACTGTTTGGTGAAGTCATTTTTACAAGCGCTATTATCCAATAACACCAATGGTGCTTTGATCCACTACACATGATTTTTAGTCATCTTGTCTTTGTATTGTGTCTAAATACTAACACCAGCATCCCCCTCGCGGAGGGTAGTTTGGTCTTCCTCAAGCTCGGGTCCTGAGGCCCGGGAGTTTGAGGGCTCTACCCAGTATCTCAGCTTTCTCCAAGGACTGTCTTCCTCTGGACAAAGACTTCACATGTTGTACCGGGAATCTGCGGCAGCAACACTCCCAGTTTGAGAGGTCATAGTCCCGATCCTACTACCATAGGGACGACTTCGGACTTCACCTCCCACATCTGTACCAGTCCTTTCAGCACCGGGTGCATCTTAATCTTCTCGTGCTTCTTCTTCTTGGTCTTACTGTCGTCTGCCTTCTTAAGATGGATTTTAAGCTTGATGCATTGGCTAATGCGGCATTGACATCAATTTGATGTCAATCCCCTTTTTTCTTACTTGGCACACGCGGCGTGTCTGGAGCATTGGCGAGATGGACCTTTGTAATTGAAGTAGTGACTTCCTACATGTGGAGGGGCTTTAATAGCGACATGTTTGCCACTGACGCATCCTCAACAATTGAGGAAAGGTCAACTCCAAAACTATCATGCAATCTTTGCCCATTCTGCCCCTTTGGGCAAGGCCTGCCAGACTGTAGCCGTACACACCTCGGGATGGTCAAAGGACGAACAGACCACCTTCTTCTTCAGCTCCTCGCTAAACGACCGCAAAGGATGCCATTCTTCTTCTGGTCGCGATTCCAGTGGTGTAGATAGTTTTTTGTCAGCAGCAAAACCTTTCGTTTAGGAGAAGACTGCATTTTATGTCAGGCGTGCCTGAAGCGCAGGCATGGAATAGTCTGGTGATGTCACAGGTGGCGTGTGCAATGACCGATGCATCGAACATAAATCCACCTTCATGATCCTTGTCAGCAACCACTTTCAACCACCCTTTGGGACCTATGCACTTCTCAACCATACTGGGCACTTGGTTATTCCTCTAATAAGAATTGAGAATACTGAATTGATGTTTATGTATATTGACAGCGTTGTGACCAGGTTCAGTGTTCATGTGACAACCTTATGTCAGGACCATTTCTATCATTAATGGCCTTTTACAGCAGAATCTCTGTGTTTATTTTCTCAGGCAAAGCAGTCAAGACTTAGAAAAATCATTAGTGATGCTTTAATATAAGACCCAGTGGGAGCAGGAGTGCTGGCTTCAATTTTATGCCCAAAAACTCCCTGTGAGCCTGTTAACCGTGATGTAGGATCTTCAGGAGGGCCACAGAGAATGCACACAGACACACACACACACACACACACAAACACACACTTACACACGCACACACAGCTTTTAAAATCTGCAGGACCCTTTCGGCTCCGAGCCACAACCCCTGCGTGGCGTCTCCGCCACGTGAAACGCCTTGGCCGGCATTCTTCTCTCTCCTGTTGTGGTGCGCTGCTGGTAATTATTACCGCTGTTGTTGCTGCTGTCACCGCCCATTTTCAAGTCCATTCAGGCGGGGGGGGGGGGGGCGCAGAAAGGGGCTAAAACAATATTGCCTCAGTCATAAAACCCTGTGTAATTATGCTGGGTTTTTATGTGCCCCGGGGAGTCAAAATTTCCCCTTACATGACAATTAAATTGCCAAACACTAAATCAACTGCGGTTCCAGAACACCTCGGCGCTGGGACCACCCCACCGGCAACTCTGGCTTTGTATTCCAAGCGTCGGGTTGGAATTTATGGTCTCGTAGCAGGGCACCTGATTTCACCCCCTATTGTTCACTGACCCATACCTCAGTGAAAACCCAACATCTAGCGGCAAAACACATTATTCGAACCTACTGTGAAACGAGATGCCAACCAAGAGAGATTGGTTGCATCAATGGCATCGGTCACATATTGGTTTATTTTGATTTTGATGGTCTTTACTAATGGAAGCCATGAGTCTGTTGAGGGTGTTTCATAAAAAGAAATATTGCTTCTGTGCTCAGCGCCCTAGAGGAAAAGGAAAAAGCCTGATCAGCAGCGTGTTTACTGCCGCAAACAGCTGCAACACATTGTTGTAGTGGATTTAAAAGGAGAGAACTGTCAAACCAACAGAAATTAAACGTCTGCAGGTGCATGTCTTTCTTCACATGGATGGTACCATTTTGGTTTTACCAATAGATATATTTTTGGACATTAATCGTTATAGGAGAGGAAAGGTTATTTTCTTTTCACAGATAATAATGAGGGACCTTGGTTTACGGAAGTCTTTGTGGAAAGTGTGGTCCCCTCTAAGGGTTTGAAATAATTACCTTCAGGAACTTTGTTTAACTGTTGATTAATCTCATACAGCCGGATAAACGAGGTAGAGAAATATAATGATAAATGGGGGCCTTTTTTTTTTAACAATTTCACAAATTACATTGGATCCAATGATCCACAAAGTCCAGTGTTTTGGGCTGTATGTCGTCTTCTCAGGCTACTGGTTTATTGAAAACTTGCCTGTGGCTCAGGAGATAGTCGCTCGTCCCCGAACCTAAATTGCATGACATTTTACTCCTTTTAATTTATAATATATCACTGTAGCGCTTCAGAAAAACTTCCCAGACGTCGTTCCACCGCTGCTGTGAGCATCTAACGGACTCTGAAGTGTATAGTCGTTGAAATGGTGCTCAAGCAATTATTTCTCAAATAAATCTGCATCCGTTCTGATGATCCGCTAATCAGTTATTGACATTTCATCTCAACAAGCCCTTCGTTTAAAAACACCAATCAACAAATGAATTGAACGTGGAAAATATTCAATAATTTCAATCCCTCTGTGGATGGATTCAAAACAGTGATTTTTTTTTTCATTTATTGACCTGGTTGTCATTCAAAAATGTTTCCTAATTCGGTCCAGTTGCACGAAGATGGCTACATGTGGTTTGATCAGGTACTTCATTTGAAGTATGAACTAGATCTTTCATTGCAGACATGAATGTTGAAACAGACAATGGTTGAAGGCTTGACGGGACGTTAGTTACAACAAGGGATGCCAAACCTTTTTTGGGGGGGAAATTGGACCATTTTTATACAAACAATATTTCTGTGGAACAGCCCCTGAGCAATTTATTGTTCCTGAAATAAACTCCCCAGAAAATCTCATTTAAAGAGTTTTTTACTCATTCTGTCCTGGAAGACAGATTGGGGACCTTACATGTTGGTGACCTGCTTTAATTCAAAATCTGCTTTTTGTTGTCGTGGGCGTGTGGAGGAACGATGCCATCTTATAGACAGATCGCTCCGCTGATGACGTTTGAAACTGAAAAGAATAAACACCAAACTGTCTGTTATCATCGGTCGAACGTTAAAGCGTCCCATCAAATTGTCCCACTTTGTTTTATCCTTAACTAATTTTAGCTCGAGCCAAAACATGTTTGTTTTTTTTTTAAGCTCACATTTTATGTAAATTCCCTTGTCTCAATCTTAATGTGCATTTCCGTATCATTTGAATCCCGGGAGTCCCGCTGTAAAAAAGAAAAAACGATAAAAGGATTAAAGGCCATATTTTATGCAAAATCTGCTGCTAAATGTCGCAGTTATACCTTGGATGCTTGTTGGGCATTTTTCCTTATTATTTTTTTTAGAACATCTAGAAATAAATAGATCTGCGTCCTCCGTGGGAGAAGCTTTGTTGAAGGCATTTGAATATTAGCAAACAAACTTCCCTCTGGGTTTGGCGATATCAAATATCTAATTCTGGCGATATACCTGTGTGTGTGTGTGTATATATATATATATATATATATATATATATATAATATATATATATACATATACACACATCGGTGTCCCTCTCATTAATGGGGTTGCTGGAATGTGCGAGCGGTACTGTACTGGGATATTTATGCCATCACAGCAGACACGGTAGATTTCCACCCTAGTCTGATGGCGAGTTGCCTGTCGCCTACCTCAGTGCCATTTTTAGCCCGGGGGGGGGGGGCGACAGCGGCTCTGACCGGCCCTTGTTGCCACCTTGCTGCACAGTGCCACGTGTGGGCAGGAGCTGGCCGGCGGCCCCCCCCTCCCGTCTCCTGGGCTGCTGCTGCTGCTGCTGCGTGGTGGTGGTGGTGGGGCTCCCAAGGGACTGGGGCTTTGGGTGGGGGCTCGCCGCTGACTGAAGCACACTAGTGGTCTTAAGGAGCGCTGCTGAGGGGAAGTCCTGTGCGCGCGTTTGAAGTAGGGACCTCAGAAAGCCTGTTTACTCAAGAGGTGGGGATGGGGGGCGGGTTGGGGGCGCTGGCGGGCCGCACAAGAATGCCTGTGTCACGACGGGAGCGGCAGAGAGCAGGAATGCGCTCCACAATCCCAACACTGTAGGAGCCGGGCCACGGCTGAGGTGGCAGCCATTTCTCACTATTTATTTTAGCTCCCTCTCCACTCAATCACTGGCCCTGTCTGCAGCCCTCAGCATCCCTGGAAAACTGAGCGAGAGAGAGAGAGAGAGGGAGAGAGAGGGAGAGAGACAGAGAGAGAGAGGGGGGGGGGGGGGGGAGGGAGAGAGAGAGAGAGAGAGAGAGAAAAAAAACATTGCTTGTGCTTTTATTTATGGCTTGAGATTTCCAAGTTGGTGCCAGCCATGTGCACTCTATGTTAATGAGTTATAAAGACTGAGATTTTTTTCTCTTTCTGCCGATCTACTTTTCCTTAGGTGCAGACGAGCATCCCCCCCCCCCCCTCTGCAAAAGAAATCCAGGATTGAGACGTCTGGGAATGTTTTTTATTTCCTTCTGCAGCGTGCGGTAATATCACTGCACGAGCTCGACCGGTTATAGAAAGATGCTTGTGTTCATCCTTCCATTCGGGGCCTCCGGTTTAGAGCTCTCCACACTTTCATCGGGTTTGGCTGAAGGCACTGAAGTGAGATGTTGTTCTGACTCGGCCCCGCTGCCAAAGCCTTTCGGACACGGCAGGACGACGGGGCTTATACCGACACGTCTCTTGAACACACAAGCCGACCCCTTGAGTCCGCGTGACCTTTGTTTACCGAGCCCCCCCCCCCCCCCCCCGGGCCTGTTTGTAAGTGGGCCGCGTGAACCCGCGTGAACCCCGACGTTTTTCGTTCCCCGAGGCCAGCGCCGCGTCGCCGCCGCCGGCCGGCCTGGAGGATTGACCTTTGACCTTCCTCATCCTTATTCGACTTTACCGCAGGATGAAGATCCGCTGGTCCCGAGTTGCACGAGGAATCTGGAGGAGCCAACGTCTGCGATGTCATTTGTTTCCGATAAAACAAAACGTGTCGCTCCGCGAGCGGAGGCTGTTTGCACTGCAAAGCGCCGTGGGCTTCAGCGAGCTCACAATTGAGCCCTCAGCGCGTCGATGGATGACACTGACAACCTAATAATAATAATAACTTAATAGCTATTGCCTTCATAGATAGGAGTCGTGGTGAAAAGGGCTAGAAGCGTCTGATCAAAGCGCGAGAGTGACATTTCATGTCGCTGCTCTCTCTCTCTCTTCTCGCTCTTCTCTGCGGATCTCCGACGACTGTCAGAGGAGCTTTGTCGGCATTTAACAAGATTTTAAAGTTCACGTCATCGTTTGACTGTTTAAAGGGAAAAAAATAATTGCAGGGGTTGTTATATTTGAAAAAGCTACCCGGGGAAGAAAATGCGTATCGTTCATTTGAACGCGATTCAAATGGCAGTGTTTTTCTGTTCTTTGAGGAGTTTCAAGGGTTTAATAAATCAGCGTGAAAGGCCGCGAGTGGTAGCATACATTAAGTTGTACTGTAATAACAAAAAAAAACTATCTCCTCTGTCCGACAAACGGAGTCGGCGCCGGGTTCGCGCGCCCAATGAAGTTAGTTTTTGAAATGAACCACATTTCAAAAAAACTAACAAAGAGGAACTGTACAATTCCCCATCGGCGCCGAGACCAAATAAAAACGGCGCGTAGGTGCAGCCGTCGGCCCAGCAGCTCCAGCAAAAGCTAAACGGAGCAGGGATCAGTTATTCACGTCTTTGCCAAGATTTTCCACGCTGGGATTTAAACCTGCAACTCGCCTGCTGGCTGCTTTTGTGGCCAAAACCAGGGCCGCTGCCCCTCGGAGGATTTTATTTATTTTTTTTGAAATTCAGTCATTATTATAGTGAGGAAAATGTTTAAATCCGCAGTGGCCTCCTGCTGCAAAGCGCTGAGGTGTAAAGTAGGCGAGATCTGCACCGGCCACTCAATTTCGATCTGGGAGAACCGGGAGTGGTTCGCTCTCGTCGCCCGGGATTACCGACGGCACCGGATGAGGGATTTCACACCGGCCGCTGTTCCCCGGCAGGCTCGACGGAGGGCGAGTGTGGCGCTAAGCAGTTTACTGGCTGAGCGTTCACGGTCCCCTGGTCTGATTCAGCAGCCGGCGGCGCAACTGGGACGATTCACTTGGTCTTCACGTCGAGTGGAGGCGGGAAGCTCGCTTCAAAGTCCAATCAGATTTCAGGGGGTAATCGGCAATTTTTTTTAAAAACGCCTTAAATATATCATGAAAAAGAAGGGAGGTCTTAAAGGGAGACAGATTATGGTCATATTCAGGTTCATGATTTTAATTGGGGTTATTACTTGCTTATTACGTCACATAGCCTAATGATCAGTTCACGCTGACTGAGTTTCATCTGGATCTCCTCCATCGGAAAAGTGATTTTTTTTTTTCCCCCTCCGGCAGAAAACTTGCCGGTCCAATCGCAACCGGTTATCTGACAATGGGCGGGGTTTATACCGTGACCTGGGAGAGAAGCGACGTCTGCAAACAACCAAGATGGCTGCCGCGGACGACCGAGCGTTTTACGGAAACATTTCTTCCACAATAAACGTCAAGTCTGGTTCACAGATACTGTGGAATCATCATCACATCATCTCCTCTCTGCGGTGGTCTGTCCGCATTTTTGGCGTGGCCCAACAGACGCCACGTGATGCGTCGCAGGTCCGTCCAATCTGCGTCCGGAGGCGCTTTTGCTCTGCGTCCGTTGACAACGCCTCTTGGAAATCCAAAATGAACCGAGAGGTCCCAGACAAATACGCATTTGAGTATTAGTCTCGTCACGCCAGGCCGGCCGCTGGCCTCCGAATGACCTCGTATGAGTTCATCAGCGTACGTGCTGCGTTCACAGACCTCTCGTTCCTTGCACATTTCAAACCCTAACGTGAGGCTAACGTCCGGCGGCTCTTCGGAGCCCGAGGCTCCGTTCACCGGCAGCATGTGAACACGCCGGCTCCGTCATCAGCTGGTGTGTGCGACGGCGTGTTGCATGTCCACTGGACGCACTCCGTCTTTGCCTTCGAGGCAGGTACACCGCAACATGCAATTGATTCCGTCGCTGTTCTGACTGAGGGACAAAATCCACCCAGGGTAAAAGCAATCTAAGAGTGGGCTTTTTCTTTTTCTTCTTTTTTTTTTATAGCGTTCATGGTTTTAATCGTGCTGTCAGAAGTTTCCAGTTGGCATCGACTCATATGAGAACTAATGAAATAATGTCGCACCATTATTTCGCAGCTAGTGTTGAATGACAAAAGTTGATGAAATCTCAAATTTCTCCCCAAAAAAATAACTTTCACTCTCAACTAATCAACTAATTCTTTTTGCGACTGAGGCCAAAGTGTCATCATCGTTTTTTCTTGATTTGTACCAGCCGCTGTCCAAAAAACCCAAATATTTTCAAATTATAATGATTTATAACACAGAAATGCAGCAGCTCTTCCAATTTGTGAAGGATGGAACCAATTCATTTATTTGAAACCTGCTTTTTTTAAACCAATCGTTGCAATTCTAGCACTTTGCAATCAACAGTAGCTGTTTGTCCCCAGACTCCTGTTTCATACGCTCGCTGTATGTTAACCTCCCCCGTCCCGATCTGTGCAACAGAACCAGAGCTGGACGTGCCCGGGACCTTCGACTCCGTGGCCCGGCAGGTCAACGAGACCGTTCACCGCCGCCGCCGCCGCCGGGACGCTGGGGAGGACGACTACAACATCGAAATCCTGCTGGGGGTCGACGACTCGGTGGTTCGGTTCCACGGCAAGGAGCACGTGCAGAACTATCTGCTCACCCTCATGAACATCGTAAGCCGCCGACACTTTCTCTTCTGTAACTTCACACTTGTAAGCACCTTCTATCCTCACACAACCTTCACGTCACATGTATGTCCACATGCCTCATATGAAGGTTGGGGTTTGGCCCGCTATTTGTGACGCACAAATGGTTGAACGGAGCTGCACGGTGGCGTAGTGGTCGGCACGTTCGCCTCACAGCAAGACGGTTCTGGGTTCGAGTCCCGGTTCAAAACCAACCAGGGCCTTTCTGTGTGGAGTTTGCATGTTCTCCCCGTGTGTGCGTGGGTTCTCTCCGGGTTCTCCGGCTTCCTCCCACAGTCCAGAGACATGCAGAATGGGGTTAGGTTCATTGGAGACTCTAAATTGACCGTAGGTGTGAATGGTCGTCCGTCTCTGTATGTGGCCCTGTGATAGGCTGGCGACCTGTCCAGGGTGAACCCCGCCTCTCGCCCAATGTTAGCTGGGATTGGCTCCAGCCCCCCGCGACCCTTCAATGGATAAAGTGGTAGAAGATGGATGGATGGATGGTAATGGTTGTATGCATTTGTAACTCTTTATGTTCCCCTTGTAGATTATGAGACCTCTTTCTTTCCACTTGACCTGTAAAAGGTTTGGTTGTTTTGCTGTAGATTTTCTTCCATTTCTTGCAGTGCAGTTGCACTATAAAGGGGCCACTTCACAGCCATCATGGAGGAGGAGAGGAACAATTACAGTGACATATATATCTCTCGCAGTGCACACTGAGCGAGCAAGTGTTGCATCAAGACATGCTTTATTATCTCTTTTACAGAACGCCTTTTTTAGCAGGTTTTGTAACATTTGCCATTTGGACGGTGCTGATGCCGCCACGGGAAGCTCGTTATGAATAAAAAGCCGTGGGCAACCTGCAATAGTGTCCATTAAAATCCACGAATACTGCGCCATTGTGCAGCAATGGCTGAAAAAAGTCTGAAAAAGAAAGTCTATTCATCCGCCTGAACACGAAGGTGGAGAAGCTACTGAATGTTTCAACAACCAAAAAGAGAAAATTCAGTCGGCCCGTGTTCATTCTGAGCAGCGGGTGCGTTCGAGGTAGCACATAGTTCGGTTGTGTTGCCCAGGGCCAGAAAAACGATCCGGAGGAGGAGGAGGAGGATGCACTTCCCTCGTAATCTGCCCGTGACAATCACGTACTGTTTGTCTGCTCGGCACCGTCCGAATGCCGTGAGCCGTCGGCTCCGACAACAGCCCGCGTCTCCGGTGACTCCTCTGCCTTTCTCGCTCGCCGGCTGATGCAGCGGGTTCACACTGGGCGCACGGCTGCTCCGAGGCAGGGTGCCGGTCGTCGCCCTCTGTGGGAAATGAGTACTTCTTTATTGTTCGAACACAAAAGGGGGGTCGCGCCATCGACATCTCCGGCACCCTCTGCGCGCGTCTGCTTCGGGGGCGTTGGCCGCAGCTCAGCCGAGGTCATGTGATCAGGGCACCAGGGCACGGATTGAAAGCGACTTCATGCCACAATGTATGAATATTTGCACACGTGCGACAGAGTTTTAGGGCCACGTTGACGGGGGAAAAAATTAAAGTGAGACTTCGAGAATACAATCGTAATATTATGAGAATAAAGTTATGACTTTACTAGAATTTAAAAAAAAAAATTCTTTAATATTATATACTCTAATATTCACAATGTTTCTCCACATTCCTCATTTTAACGCATGGGACTGCTTTTCTGACATTTCTCCACTAAACCAACACAGAGACCAAATTACGACTTTATTCTTTCAATATTATGACTTTATTCTTGTAATATTATGACTTTTCTTTTCCTTGTAAAATTACGACTTTCTTGTCAAGAAATTATAACTTTTTTTCATGCAATATTATGACTTTTTCCTCGTAAGAGTACGACTTTATTCTCGTAATATTATGACTTTACTCTCATAAATTCTGGACTTTACTCTCGTAATTTTTGGACTTTACTTTCATAATGTTATGACTCCATTCTCGAAATATTTTGACTTTATTATCGTAACATTATGACTCTGTTCTGAGAATTGTGGGACTTTAATCTCAACGTCTCCAATTCCAGCCCCTAATACCAAGTGTTTTTTTTCTATACCGACGACGACATGTTGTGCGTCGCACTTGATGCAGGACAAAAGCAATTAGGCGTCGACAAGCAGGTTATGCTTTTGGTATCGCGTGACACTTCTGCGTGTGCGTGAGCCAGGATTTATTCTGCCCATTGATGATGTCATTGTGATACTGAGCGCTTCGCAGGTTTTAGCCGCAGCTATCTGCCGATTGCAGAAGGGGACTCGTTGCATCCAGAAATACATTTGTTAAATCCCCCTCGCAACGCAGCGCGGTGAGAGATTATCCTTTTCAAATGCATATTTTCAGAAGCGTTGATTACATCATTCCCTTTTCTCTCTTTAGCCCCTTAACCTCTCGTCAGTGTTGTGTTCTCATTGTTGTCTGACAATTGGACTTGAAACAGGATTGTCTCCGCTGTCGTCTCCGCTTTGTTACTGTTGGATTGAAAATTCAAACGCCTTTTTTCTGTCGAACATAATGGTCCCATATGGAGTGGGGTGTTTTTTTATTTTGAATTTGTTTGGAAATGAAAGCAGTTTAGTTAAAAGCTGAAATGAGGTAGAGGAATTCAAAAGAAAAACATTCCGGATCCGCTCGCTCTGCCCGTCGCCTCGATTCAGACGAGGAAGTGGCCTTGAGGTCGAAGTGCACGTCCATGCACGCGCTCTCATCTTTCTTTCCAGTTCCTTATTTCCATGACGGATTCCACAAGAATCTTAAATTCCTCCAACTTGACCCCTTGATAAATACACTCGTTCATTTCTTTTCATTTGTATATTTTTCATGTAGATCTGTATCTTTATATGACATGAAGCCAAAGTCAGTGTGATGTGATGAGATGAATCCACCACCAGTCAGTGGTTGTGACGACCTGCAGGGATGAAGATCTCTCCTCCTTCCCCCTCATCCCCTCATCCCCTCATCCCCTCCTCCTCTTCTCCTCTCCTCCTCTCCTCCCCTCCCCTCCTCCTCCTCTCCTCCTCTCCCCTCCTCCCCTCCTCCTCTCCCCTCTTCCTCTTCTCCTCTCTCTCTCTCTCCTCCCCTCCTCCTCTCCCCTCCTCCTCCTCTCCCCTCTTCCTCTTCTCCTCTCTCTCTCTCTCCCCTCCCCTCCTCCCCTCCTCCCCTCCTCTCCTCCTCTCCTCTCCTCCTCCTCTCCCCTCTTCCTCTTCTCCTCTCTCTCTCTCTCCTCCCCTCCTCCTCTCCCCTCCTCCTCCTCTCCCCTCTTCCTCTTCTCCTCTCTCTCTCTCTCCCCTCCCCTCCTCCCCTCCTCCCCTCCTCTCCTCCTCTCCTCTCCTCCTCCTCTCCCCTCTTCCTCTTCTCCTCTCTCTCTCTCTCCTCCCCTCCTCCTCTCCCCTCCTCCTCCTCTCCCCTCTTCCTCTTCTCCTCTCTCTCTCTCTCCTCCCCTCCTCCTCTCCCCTCCTCCTCCTCTCCCCTCTTCCTCTTCTCCTCTCTCTCTCTCTCCCCTCCCCTCCTCCCCTCCTCTCCTCCTCTCCCCTCCTCCTCCTCTCCCCTCTTCCTCTTCTCCTCTCTCTCTCTCTCCCCCCCTCCCCTCCTCTCCTCCTCTAACAAGAGGTCTGGAGACCTGCAGTGGAGGCTCCTCCCCTCCTCCCCTCCTCCCCTCCTCTCCTCCTCTCCCCTCCTCCTCTTCTCCTCTCTCTCTCTCTCCCCTCCTCCCCCCCTCCCCTCCTCTCCTCCTCTAACAAGAGGTCTGGAGACCTGCAGTGGAGGCTCCTCCCCTCCTCCTCCTCCCCTCCTCCCCTCCTCCCCTCCTCCCCTCCTCTTCTCCTCTCTCTCTCCCCTCCTCCCCTCCTCCCCTCCTCTCCTCCTCTCCCCTCCTCCCCTCCTCTTCTCCTCTCTCTCTCTCTCCTCTCCCCTCCTCCCCTCCTCCCCTCCTCCCCTCCTCCCCTCCTCTTCTCCTCTCTCTCTCTCTCCTCTCCCCTCCTCCCCTCCTCCCCTCCTCCCCTCCTCCCCTCCTCCCCTCCTCTCCTCCTCTCCCCTCCTCCTCCTCTCCCCTCTTCCTCTTCTCCTCTCTCTCTCTCTCCCCTCCTCTCCCCTCCTCCCCCCCTCCCCTCCTCCTCTCCTCCTCTAACAAGAGGTCTGGAGACCTGCAGTGGAGGCTCCTCCACGGGGCTCTGGCGGTGAACCTCTTCCTGTCCAAGATGAATCCTCCACGTGTCCGTCCTGTCCACACACAGAGACCATCGTTCACTGTCATCTGGACTGTCACAGACTGAAACCTCTTTCGGACATTTTAAAGACGGTGTTTTTCGACTGTGGGGAGGTTTTTAACGGAGACTGTTTTTATTCTTGGTGCTGGCTACAGACGACAAGATGCGACCAAGTGGCAGTTGTTGAATTTTGTTGTCGGTCAGGCCAGACTGTCGATTTATAGAAGCAGGAAGGACAAGATAGAGAATGTGTCCGGACACGAGCTGACACACATGTACGTGTCTCTGGTGAGAGTCAGGATGAGAGTGGACGTCAGGTTCCTCTCTGATGAACGACGAACAGGAGTTTCTGTGTTCATCTTTCACTGGTGAGGGCCGTGATGTTCTCTGGTCAATTTTAATAAAAGTTCTTTTTAAGAATCAGAAAAAAAAAATAAATCCAAAATCTCCACTTCTCTCTTTTCCTCTCCTCTCCTCTATCCACCACGTGTCTTTCCATCCTCCCAACCCTCCTCTTCTCTCCTCTCCATCCCTCTATCCTTCCCTTTAATTCCTCCTCTCTTGTTCCTCATTCCTTAACCTCGTCCCCCCCCTCCTCTCGTCTTGTCATGTCTTCTTCCTTCCTCTCTTCTGCTCTCTCTCCCGTTCTTCTTCCCTTCTTCCCTTCTGGCCCGTAACCCAACTCGCCTCTCCTCTTCTTCACTATTACTGTAACCCTAAAGATGAATTAAGATAAAAAATAAACACAAGTGTGGACATTGCAATGAGCGAGGAGGTGTTGAATAAAGACCCTGGTGGATCAGTTTCAGTCACCGTGTGCGCTCACACAAGGAGACTCATGCGGACTGAAGGAATCTCCTCCGCCCTGGAAGCCTCCTTCCACCCCGGTGGTCAGAGATCGATACGCGGCCTGTTGAACTGTTGGACAGCGGCTGTCACACGGCGCCTCATGAGCCGTTTCCCCCTTTCGCGGTTCCTTTCTTCCCCCAGGAATTGCACGTCTGCACAACAGCAGTGAGTCCACAGGCGAGAGTCAGAGGGGATGGACTCAAAGTCCAGACCGCGCTCCTCTGGACTGAGGCCAGTAGGAGATTTGAAGAAAAAAAAATGGAATGGTAGAAACCGACCATGACGCCAAGAGAAGCTGGAGGCTCCACATCGCTTCATCAGTGGACGCTCCACGTGGGACGTGAAGTATTTCATGCTTTTTATGGACCTCTGTTGGTGACATGTGGGTACTGCAACAACAGTCACGCGCAAATATTCTGAGGTATCAGTTTCTTATGGGTGCTAGTTTGCAGCTCGAGGCTGTGCTTCATATTTAGGGAGATGTCTAATATTGTATCATCTGAAACGGAAGTGAAAGACTGAAGGACTGTGGCACGACCTTCTCTGACCACAGTTGCGTTTGTCGCAGGAGGGTTTGGATTTGTCTGCATTATCGTCTGGTCGGGGGGAAAAAATGCCAATTGCACAGGAGAATTTCTGCAGGGGGAAGCAGTCGCGTCAGCGGGACGGATCGCCGACCCCATCGGGCCCCTGCCTCCCTCCCCGGTGAGGCAATTTGAGTTACGTGAGCTGGATGGATGAGATGTGAGAGGACGAACGACACGTACTGTAACAGGAA
>NC_061533.1:3465000-3587500 GCF_022379125.1 Scophthalmus maximus | reverse complement strand
ATCCTCAGTGAATATCGTCCATCACCCGCCTCAGACACGACTCTCTGACTCTGATTCTTTTTTTTTAAATTGCGGCTACAAGAAGCCTTTGTGCCCCGAGTTACTCCAGGTAGAAGCTTTGTCTGATTCCCCCCCACAAAAAAAATCCAAAGGCCCTTTATCACCAGCTGAAGCCCAATTTGCCCCTCTTGTTCCTCCCTGTTTGGCAACTTTCCCTAAATTTCTCTTCGTGCTGCTGCAGACCTGGAAACTACGGAGTCTCGAGGCAATTTGCTCCGGCTGCCAGATATCGACTGTTGCTCCACAGCAGCCGAGCTGAAACAATGAGGCGAACTAACTCACTGAAGTCGGCTCTGTTAAGGCTATTTTTTTCAGATCTTTTCTTATTATCACCCTTTGAGCAGCCGCTGCATTTATTTTCCACTTTGCAATCGTGCGTGTTTTGTTGCTCTGGCTTTGGCTAATCTGCCAAGTAAGATTTTTTGGGTAATGAAAAAAAAGGGAAGGGATTGATGAAGTGCACTAAACAGGGATGTCAATAGCAATAAAAATCATTCACAGGAAAAAAAAAAATCATGGGTATTAAACAGCGCTCTCTCTAATTCTCCAGCGTTATCAGTCACTACGCCATTGTTATTGTGGCCAAGAGGGAAAAAAGGGGGATTTTCTATCATTTTTTTTGGCAAATTAAATTAACTCGAAATAATATTAACCAAATACCTTCTCGGGGTCTAAATGAGGATCTTTGTGATGGTCAAGACAATAGTTGGCTCATCTTCCCACTAATAAATCAAATTATTGATATCATTTGTAATAGTAGTCATATAAGGGTTTGTTTGTCTTCTCGGCTTCTGCTGCAAATAACGCTTGGGACAGAACAAACACACACACACACAGACACACACACACACACACACACACACACACACACATTTTATTGTTATTGAAAATCACTCCCACTTATTGAAGTCACTCGGCTTCGGCCGCACACTCCGGCCCCGGTTTGCCTCTGAACTTTTGCCAAGACAGGTTATTAAAAAGTTGCTCCATTAAAACAAGGCTGCCTGGGAGTTCGTGACAGTTTATTCCCGAAGCGGGAGTCAAATTTAATTGGGCAGCATAAAGTGGAGAAGAGAACGAAAAAAAAACCATCAACAACAACATGTTTGCCGTTGTGCAATGTGTGTAGTTGCTGTATGAATGTTCGGCGTCATGTCGCAGCGTCGGGGGAAGTGGGAAGGTTCTCCGAGCCGATCGGCCGAACTCCCAGTTGTTCCGGCCTGGCTTTTGTGCAGCTGTCATATTGTCCGTCTTTTCTCCTTTTCTTTTCTTTTTTTTGCCGACGCGCCAACAAAGGATGCGGGCCCCAACACCAACAGCTCCACATTGGCTTCACCGTCATTTAGATTATCACAGAACCAAAGGGCGGAAGCTAAGCCAAAGCACAATTAAAGCAGATTGTGCCCGATGACAAAATGTTGCAGGGTTTACACTCTGCGGATAATTATCACTTTCACAGAGCTCGGCCCTTTTGGCCTGACGGTTCTGCTCCACTCTCATAAGGACACTTTCAGTTGCGCGTTAACAGGAAAAGGTGAAAAACACCTGCTCAGGACACAGACAAGGTGAAAGACTCGCTGGTGAACACGGTGCAGCGTTCAGCAGCTGAAGAGGCAGATGTTTCCGTCAGGGGTCCGTGGAGACCGAGCGCAGGGCTTTGAGGAATCATTCATAGTGGTGAATTCCTGGAACGTATTAGCTCTTGGAATATCTATACATATATAATCATTGTGGATTATCAATACTTACCCAGCCACACGTTACCACGCTATTATTCAATCGGGCCGCATGCTTGAAGCAATCTGGCATGTTGTAAGTACTTTAACAGATGATGCGTTTCCTTTTGCATTGTTAACGCGTTTCATTTCTGCAGTTCAGGGATGGACGTGTTTTAAAGTGTATTCACTTTCAATGGTGTCTCTGTGCCTATAGTTTCAAAAGGTGCAGACCTTTAATAATTTCAGTTTGACCTGAACAAGGCGAGTTAATATTATGTTTCACTGTCGTATTTACACATTCCTTTTTTTTCTTTTCTTTTTGTCAGCAACAGATGTTATTGTCTTTGTTTTTTCGGTCTTACTTTATGTCGGTAACCCTCGAGTGGACAGTAAATGCAAATCACCCCGGAGATACAGTAGAACGAAAACCTATTCATCCACAAAAGTGAATCCAATATAGAAATGATTAAAATGATTAAATGTCCAAATGATGCATGAATTTGTCTCTTAGTCAGGACGGGCCATTATTTGGTGGCATTGTGCCAAATGTATATGAACAATATATTCTCCCCCGCTCTCCGTCTCTGTCTCCTATTGTGATGCTCAATTCTTACGAAATCTATGAAATCTCCCTCTCTGCCAGTTTATAATGTAACAGTGTGGCAGCGGCTGACGCAACAACATGCAAATAGAGTTTTGCATGAACACGTATCAGGTAGCTGAATCTGTCCCTTGGTACTTACACGACTTGCTTTGTCCTTCCCGTCATTATCCCGTGTTTGTTTTGCACAAATTAATCACCAAATCAAATCCATCGCATGTGAGAACCCACTTGGCAATTTACAATTCTGATTCTGAGGAAGATGTAGTAGTTTATTTGCGGTTAATAATCATGATAATGATTTGATAATGACTCAATCAATGATAATTTATTCATCTTAATAATAAGGATGACTGAAGAAAGGAGGTTTCCTTCCTCCCGCTGTGCCGCCACCTGTTTATCATCACAATCATGAAGGGTATAATTTTTTCCCCGCTTTCAGATGAAACCTCTATTTTCACTCGCCTTGTATTTGGACAAGAGCGCAGGGGATTCTTTTGTCTCTTTACTTTGCTCATTTTCCTTCCGATTTGCATGAGCAGCATAGGAACATTATTTGAATTAGCATAACAAGAAAACTTGTACATTGAACTCCAAACTTTTAAATCTTTCTCTCTGCAGCCCTTTTTCTCCTGGTGGCTGAATAATGATGAACTGCGTTGATCAGATTCCACCGCCGCTGCGTTCGTGTACACGTGGGCGGCAAACTCCGGATAATGTTCTCGCGCCATTTCTTCGGACGTTTCCCGGAGATCGTGTCTGAAAACGGCTGGAGAGAAAGACTGTGATCAGATTATAGATTTAGTCAAACATAAACAAAATCACCATCGTTTTCCTTGAGCCAAAGAACGCACGCGTTGTCGTAGCCCTGAACCTGGCAACACGTGGCACAAGGTCATATTTCCTGGATTGGATTAAAAAAAGATTTGTGGCCAGTTAATTTCATCTCGGCAGCGACTGTATTTCCTCCAAAAAACAGATCTGGTAATGCAAAGTAATGACATGGCACATATTGATCGGATTGATCGATATGAGCAGGTGATTATTTTATAACACTCACCTGCAGCAGGAGCAAGGTGAGAGAAGGGGGAGATGACACATGGTGCGGGAGTGCACACACACACACACACGCGCACACACTCACACACACACACACACACACACACACAGATTCACACACACACACACACATACAGTCACACAGACTCACACAGACTCACACACACACTCACACAGACAGACACACACACACACACACACACACACACACACAGAGTCACACACACACACACACACACAAACAGACACACACACACACACACACACACACACACACACGCCTTTTAGAAGTGGGTTAGGACAGACGATAGAAAACCTCTACTTGAATACTTTACATTTATTTAAACAGCATTTGCATGAGAATGATTCATTCCCAAGCTGAAGCTTTTCCTTGAATAATGTATGAACACAATCTTCTCCACAAAAAAAAAACCCTTCATTGTAACAAAAGGGACCAAGAGTCTCAGATGTTAAAACACGAGCAGCTGCGATCAAAATTGTGGAAATCTTTTTAATGCCAATATTTGAACAAAAAAAAAGGGGGTCAGCCTGTTACAATCTAACCTTTTGTCCCCTTTGTTTCCACCCCGATGTCCGGCAGGTTACGCTCCAGTCACGGGGATGTGCCACCCCGTCCGGAGCTGCACCCTCAACCACGAAGACGGCTTCTCCTCGGCCTTCGTCGTGGCCCACGAGACCGGACATGTGTAGGCTCCTCTTTCTTCCTAACTTTGTCCTTCCTTGGGATGCAGCGCAAAAGGAGGAAGACCGTTGTCCTTCCACTTGATTGCGCTGCGGCACTTGTTTAGTGAACAACTTCCTCCTGATTTTTTATCCCCCCCCCCCCCCCTCCCCTGCCTGTGAAGGGTATGTTAAGTGACACGGGGGACCTTTAAGGAGATTGGCCTTGAGCGCTCTGGCGGCAAACATGTTAGCCTTTATTGAATTTCATGGTTTGCTCATTGAGCACATGTACAGAAAACACAAGGAGTCCACAGCCGCCGCCTGTTACCGTGGCCTATTTTATCCGCCCGTACCCACGCGTACGCCACACACACACACACACACACTCACATGATGTGGACGATGAACACCGGATATATAGGGAAAAAAATGAATGGTTGAAGCTCTTTTTTTATGCACTAAACTCTGTATAAAAATTGGCAGAGAATCGGAGGAGGAATCCGGTCTGGATCCTCGGTCGTTGCCGATGTTCGGAGCTCGTTCTTGAAACTGACCTGAACTGATTGATTTGGGCCGCTCAGTGATTATCGCACACGTTTGATATTTAGGATTTAAAGTCGGGATGATGACGATGATGATGTTGTCGGTACAGGGAGGCGACGTGAGGTGTTGTGCGTCGCTCCCTCTGGAGCGGTATTCTTAATAATATCCTGTAGTGTGTGATGTGCCGTTATTTTAAAATCTCATAGTGTTGCGTGTGAGAGATCAAAGATAAGAATATCTACGAATATCTAGTGCATAATGCAGGAGGATTAGTGGAGAAGGAGAAGTTCTCTGAGGCCAGTTTTAGTCTCTGCTATGAAACTGGGCAAAGTGAAAAAAGGACTCATGTTTGAATATTCAGCGTGACATTTATGCTCTACAGCAGAGCCCGTGGCATGAACCCTTACTTCCTTCTTTTACTTTTCCACAGTACATGGATGCAGAAATGACAGTTATGCAACACCACACGTGCGGCACGGAGTGATCAAACTATTACTTTGGGAAACGTCAAAAGGGAAATAGTGAAGGGGTGATTTTGGACACAGCAAAAGGCAAAACCAGACGGACCAACAACAAAAAAAAACGTTGGCGTTTTGCGCCGAATAAATCAGCTCTCATGGAAAGAACAGGTGCCATTTTGGAGGACAAGAAGCGTTCCAGTATCTCGTACCACTTTTTCATCCTTGGCCTGTAGAGAGAGTTGGAGGAAGTGCTTTCAGAAGAGTTGTGGCTCTGCACGCAAACCTGCAATCCTCACAGATTTGCTGTTTATGCTCCTGATTCAAGTGGTTAGTGAGCTTAGTGTGAACAACAGACAACAGGAGGGACACGATTCTAATTGTCACTCACTACATTTTTTTTGTCACCCAACTGTCAACAGCAAGTGGTCCAGAGTGGAGATAACTCTGTCCAATGGGATACAAATGGATTTGAACCAGTGGATGCCAGGATTTAAGAGATCAGTGCTAACAATTTGGGGAGCTGCTGGCTCACGCGTGTTGGGCAACATCCACATCACCGGTTAGCTCGTGTGGAGTGGTGTCACTCTGGGTGTCACATGTCTAGATTCGGCAGATCCCTCCTAAAGTCTTTTGGCTTTTGTGTCTGTTTGAGTCTGAGTCTGAAACAAGCTGGGAAGTGACGCAGGGCGGTGTTGTAGAGAAAGGAGAAACTGTCCTTTAGGAGCAGTGAGGAGTCGACGAGCTGGGACGGCAAGTGTCCACGCTGTGGAAAAGTGTACACAGACAGTTGTTCGGTTGGTACGGTGGCTGCATAGCGATACCTCGGACCTTTTAATTAAAAGGGGCGCTGCGCCAATATTACATATCAAATCCAGTCTTCTCCTCATGAGGACTCATGACAAAGTATAATGGAGAGTAAAATGTAACCATCCATCTTTACATCCATCTTCTTCCACATTTCCGGGATCGGGTGTTCCAGATATCCCTCTCCCCGGCCACGCTTCCCAGGCGATCCAGATGGGATATGTAGTCCCTCCGGCAAGTTCTGGGTCTAACTCTACGTCTCCTCCCAGTTAGACGTGCCCAGTAAACTTCCAAAGGAGCCCAGAAGGCTTCCTGGTAAAAAAATGTAACCATGAGGATGAAAACTTTATGGACGTGGGTAACCAAATGCTTGGATTAAACCTTTTTGGCACGTTACGCCTTCAGTCGATTGTTGCCAGGAGCAACAGACGATGGGAGAGATGCTCAGGCTCAGCATCTTCACTCCCCAAGGCCTGGACAAACTTTACAAATGCTTAGCCAATACGATTTCGAGCCGACCCAGCCAGGTTCCCGTCAGAGTCAGTTGGCTGCTACAGATGTAGCTCGTGGTGCTGTATGCAAAGAATATGTACAGTATGTAGATGATCAAAGACTTATGCCACGAACTGGAAACACTATACAAACTGCTGGCTGCCGTCCATGTTTGTCTTGCAAGATCACAACGGGGTGGTTGTTGTAGGATTTGTAGGATTTGTCTTCCACCAGAGCTTCTTTCATTACCGCACAGTCGTTGAATGTGTTGTTGTGTTGTGTTGCAGTGGCAGACTGTGAATATTGGAACCAAACAAACCAAACAAAATAATAACCATAACCAAACAAAATTTGGCTATGGGGACATTTTTAATGGTTTTCGGACATGAACCCTTTTACTCTCTTGAGCTAACTTGATGGACAATGAGTCTAGAATTACAAATAGAAAAATCTAAAATGCAGATTTTTGTTTTGTTTTGTCCTTCTCTGAAGGCCTACGGGGCCCCTAAGGGTTTGCCACTGGTTTGTTGTGAGGTTTATGCCCTTTGCTGATCGTCAGAGCCCAAAAGCAAATCCGAGCAAGTTGGCGGAAGCAAATTCTTTGTGACAGTTTGCTCCACGCTTCTCACAAAAGTAAAGGTACACACTGCTCTCCAAATTAGGCGTGTCTAAATAACATCTGTACTGTTCCTTTCTTTGCCCTCGGTAAGATATTTGTGTGAAAGCAAAGCCTCTGTCACAAAACGCCCGAGCTCTCCAGTCCCAGCCGACTCCCAGTTTGCGAGGCCTTCAGTGGCTGACAACAAAGAAATCCAAGAGCATGCACGTCTCTCTTTAGTTTCAATTTACTAGTCGACACAATGAGGATCTTTTTATTTAAAAGATGCAGCGACGCAGCGCCGGTTCACTATTTTGTGTTAATCCAATGGGGAGAATAGATCCAAATTTAAATCAACTCGAGCTTTCTGGGTTACTTTACATTATACGAATCGTGTGGGCACAGATTGAGGAAAAGTGATTATTTAAGATGTGACGATAGGGTTATCATACTTTAGTCAATTTGAAATGCATTCAAACACAAATGTAGTCTGTTTAAAGTCATATACAGTCAATTCAGATGACATGAGATAAATTGTTATCCTGCCTGTGTGTAAAATTTAAGCCAACAGAGACTCAGTAGCCTTATCGGGGGGGGAGGGGTCTCTTGTTACAGCGAAAGCCAGAGGGGATATTGATTTATTCAGCACAAAAGAGACATGTTGACATTGAAAAAATAACTGAGAGAAAAACCAACTAAGAGGGAAATCATGTGTTGGACTCGGCACCGGTGCAGCGTGGTTCCTTTTGTCGTAAAAGAGCATTCGATCATTAGCTCGACCGACGTCTTTGAAATGGCCACGTGAGGCTTCATGTTCCAGTTTGTTCCGTGGGAAGGTTTTTTATTCACGTAAATGTCATACGAGAGTGGGACAAAATTCATATTTTCTCTGTTACCAGAGTAGAGAAGTACTGTGAGTTTCATGAACTCAGATGCCTAAAAAACATCATTTGAAAGCAAAGCGGTCCATCATGGGGAAGGCCAGTCAACGAGATGTTAGCCTGGAGAATATTACAGCCTGGTTACAGAAGTATTCAAATGTTAATCAGTTTGGGTATAAGATGCAGGGGTGTAGCCCCACATTCTGGGCCCTATACGTAGGCAGACTTTGTGGGGCCCTCGAAGCTATGATGCTGATTCATTTACGATTCTGTGTGTGTGTTCTAATAGTAACTAGCTCGCTAACTCCTACTGTATTGAGGTAGTTAAAGTTACAGTTCGCTAGCTAGCTAGCAATAGCAGCTGTGTCGATCTCGGCTAGGTAGCTGCTAGCTAGCACCTCTGGGATTTCTTTCTTTCTTGTATTTGTGCAACACATTATGAATTCTTACTACACTGCACCACGTCTAAGGACACAAAAAGAATGAAAAAAAATGTCCAATATGTTCTTTAGTCCATTACTTTTCTTTTCTTTCTTTCATTTTCCTTTACAAAACAAAATGTCAAGAGCAGGGACGATCTCAGAGGCTGATTGTGGCGCTGCAGAAAACCACTTCGACATCTCACGCACTTCTAATTTGCGGTTTGTGACATACAGGTGCGCTGTCGTACACTTCATCTGCTCACACCAGTGTTTAGTGACCTTTCATTCAGAACAAGGTCATTGCAGTGTGTACGGTGGTGCACAAGTGACACATCAGCTTCTATTCAAACACTTTTTCTCTTTCATTCAGTCACTAATATCGACAAAAAAACCCATCCAATCTGTCCTCTAATAACCAATTATTTGAAGCTATTTGAGGTTGTTTATTGTGAATAATGTTGTTATAATAATAACATTCATGACCTTGTTTAGTTTCATGATTAATATATATTATTTATGCTTTTTAAGTTTCAATTCTTGACCTTAGAAATTGTTGCCAATTTCAAAAAACTTCCAATCAAATATCCTTCAAGTTTGTATCTCTTATTATTGTTGTATCCCTTACAAGTTTAGCACTTCTCATCCATATTTCGGCATCATAAAATTTACTCTGATAACTGCTATGTAATACAGAAAGTTCCAGGGTGCAGTAAAGTGAGCAGATGCTATGACTATTAACAGCAGCGTCCCCCAATGAGAAGGTGTTCTATTTGATTTTTCTCTTTTTGAATACTCTTGTCCCAATTTTCTGTTCCCCGAGTGATGCCACATTGGGTCATCTTAAAATAACGTCCTAATAACGTCTTGACAGGATTTTTTAAGTATGCAGCTGCAGTGAGACAGTCAGCCTGAGGCGGTTTAAGGCTTTGACCGTTAACTGACCGGAGACAATTGTACCATCTTCATTCTCCTTGTCTTTTTTTTTTATTATTTCTTCTTCTCGTTCCCTGGCACAAAACGCCCCCCAAACAACACTCGGGTGACATTCGATTCAAACTCCTAAATCGCGAGAATGGGTTTTTTCTCAGCCTGCCTACAGTTGTTTGTGCCATTAGTTCTGTTGGATTTCCTGTCGCGGCGTGTGGGCAGGTGGGCTTGTAGTCGATTGGAGGTGAAGGGAGAGCACTTTCTGGCCTGGACCTCATTACCCACAAATAGCCCAGTTGCTAAAGTTTGTGCACCACATCAGTTGCCTCTATTTAAAAATGTTTAAAATGATGTTTTGCAGTGGGGGGGGGGGTTTGTTATTCATGAGCGCTTAATTCTGAATGACATCGCCAGACTGAATGGAAATCTCATTTCGATTTTAAATTTTTTTTTTTTTTTTGGAGCACGTGAACCTGACTGGGAATTTTTTTTTTCATTTAGTTGAGCTTTTCAATAGATGAGACATGTGAGACGTTACTGTAGCTCACGAGGAGCAACAGACTTGGTTATCTCCCTTCAATGCATCAGGGACCTGAGGGAAGTAATCAGCTTAGAGCAAGCTAAATATAAATCATGTGAAAGAAACTTCCTGTGTCTGAATGATTGTCATCATTCATTCATTCCATGGGGGGGGGGGGGACAAAAGAAACCCCATCTCATCCTTAATAGCTACACCATTAAAAATGATACAATGGACTCCTGGATGTGGAACGTATGGTTCTAATCAAGAGGGGAGTTAGTGGATGGTTCGGTCCCTCTGTGGATTCTCCCCCTCTTTTCAGGCAGCGACGTCCCCGTTGTCCTTCATCCTGACAAACTGAGCTGAGCCACAGGTGAGAACATGACGGAACACGAGGTTGTGGCGGTTGTTTGTCCCTCGTTGTCACGGTAACCGCCCTCCCGCATCGGGAGCGACACGTTGTCGGGTTTCTGAACATTACGTTCATCTGGATAATGCATTGCTTGGTGAGTCACGTGCGGGCCGACACCTGCTGTATTTCACACACTGGACAAATACAACTCCTGGCAACTCTATTACCAGAGCGGTGAAATGTGGCCACATGGGGCCGGAACGGAGGACAATAAAATCCGAACACTAATTTTTACAAGGGCACAGAGGGCTTTGGTGATGGAGTTCTTCAGTACGCATATCGGGCCTGTCATGGTAACAGGTAATCTACACGGAGACAAGCGGCAGGGCTGCATAATACTGTCGGCCTATTCGCGCCAGGCGCTATGCGCTTTGACAGTGATGTCTGCAGTGATTACTGTCTTTCGCCGAAAGCTTCTGCGATGCCCCGAAGGGAGCGGATTTCTACCTCTCGTACAAAACCTCGAGACAATATAGTGCGACGATCCTCCTGTCAGAAATTGTAAAAAAAAAACACAAAGATGTCGGGGAAAATATACCCGGTCAGAACCAGTTAAACCGTCACACCTACGGGATGGAAAACGGGACACGCAGCGGAAAATGATCTCTCGTCACGCACCTCTCCTGTCGCGGCGGAATCTCTATTTTAAATATATCATGGCCCGAGAAATATTTTAAAAAATGAGACGGAAAGGACAGAAGAGGTGTGACAATGATAGTTGCATTTACTCCCATAGTTCCCACTGCAACTGAAAGAAACCATACGGTGATTGTAGTGGAGTTGAAGTGTGAATCATCTTGCTTGAGTCAATAAAATATGTTTTCACAAAGGATGATACGAATCCTGGATTTAAACGTCTTATTTACTTAAAACTCCTCCCGGATTTGGGATGTTTTTTGGTCCCCGACAGTTATTTAACAATATCTGCTCGTCTCTCTCTCCCCGTGCGAGTAGGCTGGGCATGGAGCACGACGGCCAGGGAAACCGCTGCGGGGACGAAACGACGATGGGAAGCGTGATGGCCCCTCTGGTGCAGGCGGCCTTCCATCGGTACCACTGGTCCATGTGCAGCGGACAGGAGCTGAAGCGATACATCCAGTGAGTTCATGTTCACAGATGGACGGAATAACTGACGGTACTGTATGCGTGTAGAAGCCCGTGCGTGGCTCGGCGGCCGGCGCGTGCACCCGTGGCTTGTGTTGGCTGCATGATCATCAAGTTTCCTTTTGCGCAGCTGCAGAAGAATCAATGTCTGACAGAGGACGTTCACCAGAGCGTGAACACCGATTTGCAAGGAGATGACGGCAGCGATATACAATCAATCGCCACGCGGTGTACAGTGTTGTTGTCGTTTTATAGGGCAGCTCCCGGCTATTTTAAAGTGGATCCCGTGCAGAGAAGAATCACTGTATCGCATGTAAAGTGTCACTGCGGAGCCATATCGTGGGTTCGTAAACGTGAAAGAGGGTTTCGATTCTGAGAGGGGGCGAAGCCGAACGCCCGCTGAGGCAGAGCCGAAGTTAATGAGATGTTTGAAATCATTTAACGCTCACACAAAAAGGAAAAGATGTAGTTCGTCTTGTCTGACTCTGAGCTGAGGTTTAGCCGCGCCGCCCTCGCGTGCTAAGCTCGGATTTACTGCCGCTGAGCCGCTTTTCACCACCTTGCCACATGCTGCCGAATCAGCCCCCTAAACGGAAATATGAATTCATAACTCCTGCTGGGAAACAAATAAACAAGACAAGATGTTACTGAATCTCTCTGAGAGTCTTGTGCAGCAGCATTCAGCTGGAATATTCACAGGTATTGTAAACGCAGTGCCACATGGCAGTGAACAGTAAATTCAAGGCCGTTCGGCTGCTCACTTGAATCTGTTTCCTCCTTTTTTTAAATCATGCATTTCTTTTTGTTTGATGGCTAATTGGTTAGGTGGTGAAGTTAAATCTGCGGCCACACTTACAGGTTGAATACAGAGAATGGAGATACGGTTTGAGTTAATGAAAAAGATTTTTGCGAGGTCAGAACATACACCAGTGTTTCCCATGAGTTACTCAGACTGTGGCTGTCGTCTAATTTGTCTTGCCACAGTTTCATAACGAATCCTTTTACATACAAGAAATAACATGTACGGTCTTTAACTTCGTGGTTTGCACTCTTGCTTCCGTGTGGAGCTGTGTGCAGCGCTCTATTGCTCACTCTCTCCCTCACTCTCTCCCTCCCTCGCTGCACCGGGAGAATCCCACCAATTAATTTGTCAGAACATCCTTCAAATCTTTTACAGTCCTCACAGGCAGCCAGACAGTTCCCTTGTTTCCGGTTCTCGGCCGGCTGGATGGCTGCTGTCGTGTACACGCCGCTGGGAATGTATGATACCTACACTTATGTAAATTACACCAGCATCACCTTCTCTTTTTGTGTCACTTCCTGACAGCACATACGACTGTCTCCTGGACGACCCCTTCAAGCACGACTGGCCGCAACTTCCCGAGCTGCCCGGCATCAACTACTCGATGGACGAGCAGTGCCGGTTTGACTTCGGAGTGGGCTATAAGATCTGCACGTCGGTAAGAAAACGGCCCCTCGAGCTTCCGCTTAGTTCGGAAAACTGCACGAGCTCAGCGGTGAAAATCTTTTCTCAGGCTTTTTCTTTGTTTTTGTTCTTTGAAAAGGGGGAGAAAATAAATATTTTGAGGCCTTTTTCTGTCAGAATATTTTATATTACATTAGTGGAAGCAGCAGGAAGTCTTAGACTCCTGATGACGTTTTTTTTTTTGTTACGCAACGCGACACGAGCTACAAAAGCAGAGTTTGCAAAACTCTGAAATCAAAGCGAATACCGTGCCCTTTCAACAGGAGCTTTCCCCCGTCACCTCAGAACTTCAAAAAAAGGCTTAACGCATGAAGAGGATGAGGAGGCATAATGGACAGAATGTGTATATGAGGACCAGGCAGAGACCTCGGGGGAGGGAGGGGGGGGGGGGGATTCTGATGAAGATCTTCACTTGATGATTCAGTTCTTGACTTTAAATCAAGGTTGAAATTTCTGTAGAGGCATTTTGAATTCCAGCGGATTTCCGGCCTCATCCGGGGATATATAAAAGAGTCAGGTTGGTAAGACTTGAAGCTTTCTTGCTCATCAATCAGTTCACATAGGGGTTGGGTTTTTTTTTTTGCACTTTGCAATAACGACAACGACAACGAATAATACGACACATCAAACTTGCCGAGAGCGGTCGCTGCATATACATTCTATTCACTTTTTCTTCAGTACGTTAGCTGAGGATTTAATAAAAATCCATCAGGGGCTAGAGCCATTACCAGTGATAGAAGAAGTATTAACATCCTTTAATCAAAGCTATAATCAATAAGTTTTATGTTCAGAATGCATCGAATGACTCCTTGTGCTGTAAGCGTTTTGGGGAAGCTGATAGCCCCCCCCCCCCCCCCCCCCCCCCCACAGACAATTACCACTAAACTTCTTTTCAGCATCTTTCAGCACATTTCTCTGGTTTGGCCGCCCGTTGTTTTATTGTTTAATCTCGCCCGCTCTTATTGGAGTTATTTCCTGACACAGCAGCCAGCAGTTTTTCGGTGAAAGGGCTCTAATCTGTCCAACGCCAAACCACAGACACAGACAGAGCTGAAGAGCCATATGTTTCCATCAGCAGTACGTGAGACCAAACAGCTTCCATTCACCAGGTGACCAAAACACGACTCCAAATAAAAGTTATGTTCTAAAGCTCAGGCTGTCAAGTTTGAGTTAATTTAAATCAATGTCTGTACTGTTGGGAACTTTACTCACATTTCACGTTTTTTTAGTGGACTGACATTTTAAAGGAGACATATACTGCTCATATTCAGGTTCATAATTTCAATTTGGGTAATTACTTGAACAGGTTAACATGCTCCAATGTTCAGTAAACACATCAGTTTCCTCATAGTGTCCGTTCCTGCAGCTCCTCTTTCACAACGTCTGTCTGCAACACTTGGTTTTAGCTCCTGTCTCTTTAAGGCCCCTCCCTCCCAATGAAGCCTAGTCTGCTCTGATTGGCCAGCTGGCTCCAACTCTGTTGTGATTGGTCAACTGGACATGTAGGAAGTGTCGGCCTCTGCTCTCTCTTTACCCGGCTTTGTTTGGTGGCGTGCCAGACTAGCCGCTAGTCGTGCATTTGGCTATTCCGTGATAACGCAATTTCATTAGCTTTAGGGTTTTTCTGCCGGGTAGAGGAGCTCCCTTTTCTGCTTTGAAACTTTACAGAACTTTTACAAACACAAAAAAACTATACCACACTAGACTAGAGGAAAGGAAAGAGATGAAAAACCATGTCTCCTAGAAATATTTCCCTTTAAAATGTGGAAGTGGTAAGAAGTAAAGCAAAAAAGCAAACAGTGGGAATTCTAAAGTAGAGTCAAAAAGTCATCCGAAATAAAGTCCCAACGTTTCGTCGACCTATGAGCTCTTTAAAGTGCATTTTTACTCAAAGCGCTGTCAATAATTTGATCATTACAGTAAACGTACTCGTTGACCTTCCACCAGTGGCCGTTACCCAGCTCACCCGCTGTGTGACTTTTGAGCTGACAACTGTAAAGATGCCTGCTGCATCTGTGTTCACCCTGTGTGGACTCACCCCCTCCTGCTCCTGCTGCTGCTGCTGCTGCTGGTGGGACCGTCTATGATAATGATGAGAAGGCCTGATGATGTGTTTTGTTTTGCTCTGGTTGTTATTGATTTTTGAGCTTGTTTCATTGATCCATTCAACCTTTTTCTAAAATCTCCGTTGGCAGATTATGCAAAGAGTGAACCAGCAGCCTTGTGGTTAGCGCATCTGTCTCCCGTACCGAGGCTGCGGGTTCGCGGCCCGGTCAGTTCCGTCATAACATCCACAACAGCAAAGAGAGAAACAAGCTCTTATCCAAAATCGCTTACGGGCAGATTGTTTGCAATCATGTGGATATCTTTTTTTTTTCTTCTCATAACTCGTCAGTCAGAACACGGACATTGAGGTTGGAAGCATCGATGTCATCATTGAGGCACGTGTCGGTTTGCTGTCGTGGGCGCCACTCACGTGACGTTCTGAAAAACAAATCAATTGATCGACAAGCTGGACCGACGCCGAGCCTGAACGCCACAAAAACCCCCGGGGGACACACAACATTCGACGAACATGTACAGAAACAGTAACGCAGTTTGTTGTTTGGACTGCTGGTTAGATGTCATTGATTATTCAAAAATGCGAAACTGTTTTGAGATGCATAATGTATGTAGTGTAATTTGGAAAAACCTTAAACAAGCATCTTTCTGCTTCTATTTACTAATTTGTTTTTATTTTTTACCAGTCTCAGCTCTTTCCTCTGAGTCAGACCAGCGGCAGCAGAAAGGTACTAAAAGCAGCGCAGGGAAATCGCTGTATCGCAGCACTGATCTCTCACTCACTGCTGAGTTTACCCGAGGGGGAAACGCTGGCAATCACACGGTTCATTTTGAATTTCTGAGTGCCAGCAAATTAAACCAATGGCAGGAGGCACTGAGCTGATTATAAAAACCCACTCTCCAGTTATAGTGCTCTCAGCTGAGACGAGTTTTACAAAAACATGAACCTGACACGGATGTCTCCTTCAATTTTATGGACCAGAATTTTTTTGTGCGCGTGTCCTGGTTCATGTGCAGTGCATCTCGGCTTCCCTCAAATTCTCTTAATATTGCAACAACTGAAGCCAGCGGAGCGGTTTCCCCCCACCCCCCATCTTTCTGCTCACCCATCTGCTCACACTGAATACTAAAAACATGAATATATATATATATATATATATATGTATATACACAAACCCCCTGCAGCAGCAGGCACATGCAATGTGTGATATGGTTGTGGTTTTAAAACAAAAGTATTCCTTTAGATTTGTTTAAAAATGCATCTCAAAAAAACCAAAATACTTTCATGCAAAGAATGTCACAGTACAGGTGTGTCCAGGGTCTTAGCAGCAAATTCTGGGCCCTATACATGTGTGTGTGTGTGTGTGTGTGTGTGTGTGTGTGTGTGTGTGTGTGTGTGTGTGTTTGTGTGTGTGTGTGTGTGTGTGTGTGTGTGTGTGTTTGTTCTAATAGTAGCTAGCTATCTAACTCCTACTGTCTTCAGGAAGTAAACGTTGCAGTTAGCTAGCTAGCATTAGCAACTGTGTCGATCTCAGCTAGGTAGCTGCTAGCTAGCTGTCGTAGAAGGAATTTGCTAATAGCTAGCCACCTTTCTTCTGAAAGCTCCTGGCTCACTGTTAATTAATTTCTTTCAAAAGAAATTAATTAACGGTTGTTTTCCCTTGGTTTCTTCTTTAATCTCTTTTTCTCTCTTTTCTCTCCTGGGACCCAGACTTTACTTCCCTGAGGCAACACAAAGTCAGACGAAGTCACCGGTCGGTAGATTAGCTGTCAGATTCTCATGCTGAGTCGTGATTGGTGCACTAAACCATTTTCGCGTCTTTTGTAAGAAGTGAGAGGGCCCTCGGAGAACCTCAACTACTCTTTAGGAAATATAGAGTTCAGTCTCTCAACCAATGTATTCAGCCAATTTTTAATTTATGTTATGACACTAATTACGTAGAAAACACTAATTACCACCACCCTTGGGCCCTGGGTAGTCACCCCCCCCCCGTGCTACGCCTATGGATGTGTCAGATAAGAGCTCTCTATATGTTGCTCAATCAGGACATAACGTTGAATAATTTCCCCGCAGACCTCCATCATAATATACAGTGATGACACTAATGAATGCAACGGCAATTGTGTAAGGGATCCACATAAAACGAGGCATACAGCCCTTTGTACTGTAGAAGCCTTGTCTCAATTCACATCCGTGTGCAGAACACAAGATCAGAGACACGGGACGTTTAATTTTTCAATGGGTTCTCATATAAAACTTTGGATGAATTAATGAGTTCAGAGAAGAAGGCTCTTTTTTGTCTTTAAAGGAGCAGGCAGGCGTCCAAACAAAGGAATCCGGTTGGCTGAGCGTGTCGGGTGGAAGGTCAGGGGTCTTCTAGACACTGGAGAGGGTTCTTCTCAATGAGGAAGATGCAAATCAGACACTAGAGATGAGGTGTTCATCTCTGCGTGCATTTGAGAAGAGATGCTGAAACGGAGGACGAGGACATTTGCATAGTTTAAATTGCTTCATAGATGAGACCTCACAAGGGGCAGAAGACTTGTTTATCACCGTCAATGCATCGGGGACACGAGCAAAGCAATCCGCGACTTACATTACACGTGTGACATGTGAAAGGAACTCCACGGGTCTGAATCAATAATATCGTCTTTCTCAAGTCGGGACCTTAAGCCATGGCCCCGACAGCATGGAGCTAAATCGGTTAATCTGAGGAAAATATTGATCCACCCGTTGGATTCTTCTTCCCGCAGGAATGGAAGGACGCATTTTTCGGTGACACAATCTGTCTGGTTTGCGTCACAAGAAACCCTCGAGAATTAAGTCCCACAAGACGTCAGGGCAAGTCTCTAAGTCTACGTTCGCTACATCAAGTGCACCAAACAAAAACAGGGATCCAAGAACTGAACAGTTGGAGTAACGTGGGCCGCTGTGAGCAGCTGTGGATCGAAAGACCAGGGGACTATATTAATAGGTTCGGTTTATATTTGAAAAAAACCTAAAAGTCATTCATTCATTCCAGCTAATAGTCTCGTGTGCCACTCAACCGAGCAAATTACACAGAATTGGTGACTCGGCGGCGGCGGACATGTTCCGAGAGTTAAATCGATCTCTGCTGGACGCGGAGTAAATGAGGTGGACAAAGGAACGGTTCTGATTGTCTAATATCTCCCACTGCTGTCCCGTCTGAGAGATGCGTCTCGGAAACCGTGCAGAAGAGGAATCGGCTCTTGGAAGTAAGTCCAGGGTCTCGTGTTTTTCACAAAGTCCCTCGGCCAAGGAGAAAGCTCAGAGGCCAATTTTGGAGTCCCCTCCGGTCGCTCTGATATTCTGCTCTAATCCTCCAGACGAATGGACTGTTCCCGAAAAGGAAAAGCTTTTCAATCCAGCCGGCTGATAGCGGAGCTCACAAACACTTGTAAACTGCGATTTCGGGCGGCGGCGCGACACAGAGGAGTGTGATTGTGGAACACTTACACACCTCGTCTCTCACACTGTATAACATTGCGTCTTTTTCCTTGTTTTATTCGCACCAAACCAATTCCAAAGCATCATAATCTACAATGCCGAAGATGTTTTTTTCCGTACGTGTGCTTAGTGGATAAAAATGTTTGGTTCTCTGGTGCGAACCCGGAGGCATTGTTTTGAAAAGTCACAGAAGGAATTTGTTCCTCGGATATCATCGCTGATGTGACACGACGCCTCGGAACACGAGAAAATGAAATGTGACACGCTGTGTCGGAGAGTTTATTTTCTTAAGAGACCTTTTTCCATTTCTGCCTCTCAGCCTTTGTATCTCAGCGGGAGCGGCGACTTATCAAAAAGAAAGAAAAAAAACGCTTTTCATATTCACATACAGTTCTGTCAGCTCTCTTACCTTAACAGCATGATTTTCCTCTCTTCTGTATTTTTTCTTTTAGTTTCGTACCTTTGACCCTTGTAAACAGCTGTGGTGCAGTCACCCGGACAACCCTTACTTCTGCAAAACCAAGAAGGGCCCGCCTCTCGACGGGACGGAGTGCGCGCCCGGAAAAGTGAGTTTGTCTATCACGTGTGATACTGCATGGCCAAAAGTATGTGGACCCCCCCCCCCAAAAAAAAACCCATTCAATTCCTGGACATAGAAATAAAGTAATTGATGTATTGACAAGCATTGATTCTACATCCTCTATAATATTACATGCTGAGAATCTGATTACAAAAAAACACTGTTTCATCGCAACTACAATATGCCAGAATAAATATTAACCCCCCCCCATACTGTATGTGAAAGTTAATCATGTTTTAATCTCAGGGGTGTATGAAGTATAGATGCTATACTTGAGTAAAAGTAAAGATATCTTTGCTCTGGTAAAAGTTAAAACTACCCATAAGAAAATTAGCTTCACATCAAATGTACTTGAGTATCACAAGTATTTGTCAGCTATTAAAATGCACTTAAGAATCAAAGGTACAAGTACAAAGAAACAAGACAGGCAGAAATTAAATTCTTTAATTTAAACTTCCCAAACGGTATTTATTGCACCTTCCTCCTCCCTCCATCCTTCTCCTCTTACTCCATTCGAGGGTGAATACATTCAGTCCCGATACAATATCCTGAGAGAATTGGGTTTTACTCAAAATGCATTTTGTAGCGAGTAACGACGATGTCCGATGACAATGTAGCAGAGTAAAAGTATGTTGTTTTTTTTATATAGTGTACTAAAGTGAAAGATTAAAAAGTTGAAATGAATATAAAAACTCATGTCACGTATAGATACTCGCAAAATCTACTTCAGTCGATGTTTTAATTGACTGATTTGACTTTAACCTGGCTGCGGGACTCTGCTTCCATTCGGCCACGCGAGCGTGAGCGAGGTCCAGTGCCGTTGCGCTCACGCCGGGTGAAAAGGCGCTGGCTCACACAGTCAGCGCTCAGATTCGTCCCAGAGGCGTTGGACCGGGCCTGAGGTCGGTCGGGGCTCAGCGCAGGCCCGTCAAGTTTTCCACACCACGCCGGGGGTGGGGGGGGGGGGGGGGGAGATTTCTTTCTGGACGGCTGGAGAGGGCCTTCCCCAAAACTGTTGACACATAGTTGGAAGCACACTAGAGTCCAAAATAACATTGTGTTACGTAAAAATCCCCTTAACTGGAAATAAGGCGCATTGCCCAAAAAAACTCTCTCACCAGAAGAACACACACTCTCTTTCCCACATACTTTCGGTCATGTAGATGATCCACATTTTTTCCGAGTGTTATCATTTGCTGGATCTAAGAGGAGGAGGCTTTTTGTGTTTGGCTCACTCTTCATCCTCCTCCTCCTCCTCCGAACGCTGTCATCCTCTGCAGTGGTGCTACAAAGGTCACTGCATGTGGAAGAACCCGAATCAGGTCAAGCAGGACGGGGCCTGGGGCTCCTGGAGCAAGTACGGCTCCTGCTCGCGCTCCTGTGGAACCGGCGTTCGCTTCCGGACGCGTCTGTGCAACAACCCAGCGTAAGTGACGGGAGGCTTCACGAATGATACAAATACACGGGGGGGGCAATGTGTCGATGTCCGTAACCATGAACCTAGAGATGCAGCGTGACTGTTGTCACCAGGAAAAACAAGGGGGAAAAAAGCATTGATCATCTCGTCCCGTGTGTCTTTGCTTTCCTGACAAACAGAATCATAAGAAGAACAAAACAAAAATTTCAATCTTCTTCCTTGTCAAAATTTGGCCCCTGCATTACACCTCATCCACTGCCAGCTGGAGACTTGTACTCCAGGCTCAACCCGTGACACGTCACCTTATCTTGAGTCGACCAAAAGTTTTGGGGGAAAAACATTTTTTTCCACATATAAAACGATCCTTAAAAAAAACACCAAACACACCTTTAATGTTTCAAATCAGAGGAGTTCCCCCTTTTCATATTCAATTTCTTGGGATTCTCCGGGGGCTGGTAGAAAGGGTGGTATTGTAATGATCACTTCCTCAGTGGCAGTAGCGTCCAATTGACTTCAGCCCCATTCGGGGACCTTGAGGAACAACATCTTCATTATGGTTTGCACAGCAAAGTGAGACAACCTTCAAGTCTCCAAAGAGACTGGGCCATCCATCGTAAGAGCCTGTCGGGGGGGTTTAGTGTCACTTTTCGAGCGGGATTTGTTTTCAAAGAAACGCTTCAGTGTGTGATCCGCTCCTCTGATGTCCGTCCGCTTGCCCCCCCCCCCCACACAGGCCCTCCAACGGCGGCCAGGACTGCCCGGGAGTGAACTACGAGTATCAGCTCTGCAACACGGACGACTGCCCGAAGCACTTCGAGGACTTCCGAGCCCAGCAGTGCCAACTCCGCAACTCCCACTTCGAGTTCCAAAGTGCCAGACACCACTGGCTGCCCTACGAACACCCTGACAGTAAGCCAGGGAGACGTCACGTCGGTTTCATCGTGTGGCTGTCGGTTTGTTTTTCTGTTCTTCTGAAGCAAGAACATTGAAAACACAAAATGACAGGGAATCCGGCATCTCACAGGCAGAGCTGTTAAAGTTGTTCTATGTTAAATACAAGGATGTTCACAGTAGTTCGAAACACCCTCCAACCTGCTGATCTTTGTGCGATGGGACATTTTATGTGCGATGGGACATTTTAGTTTTCTCCTCCATCCGCCCTCTCCTTTCTCTCCCTTTTTTCGGCCTCGCATCACTGCCGCGGCTCGCCACAAATCTGCCCTTTGTCCGACAAAGGTGACGAATCGCTTCTGTGCAGATGCAGAGTCCAGCGTTGCTTCGTTCAAACTCTGTTCTTTATGGGACATTGCCTTTATCTGGCCTTGCTCCGTTGAGCCTTTGGCCACTTATTGCAGCTAAATTGGTCTGGGGGATTTTTGAAAAAGTCAGTAAAAAGTTTTTTTTAAAAAAGTGAAGACAGCCCACAGGGAAAGTGCAGGGAGCGAGAAGTCGGCTGTGGGAACCCATACAGCGGATTTTTAAAGTGACTGTTGTAGACTATATGACTTCCGACTTAGATGATCAGATGCTTGATATTAAGACAGTGTTATCTAGTGTATCTGTGCACAAAATAATTTGAGGGATTCCTTGATAAAAAAAAAATGTATTCCAAAAATGTCCTTGGGACCAATCGAAATACAAGTTGTGATAATGTTTTGTGGTTATGGGCAAATGAGATAGAATCGATGTTGAGAATAAACTTAATTTACTTCAGTGTTTTTGTAAGAACTTCCAAACAGCTGAAGTTTGATGGTAATACAATATATATATATATATATATATATATATATAGATACACTGGACCATGGATCAATATTCTTTTATTAGCAATTTCTGAGATGACTTTATGAATGAGTGAGGGCGGTCACTTATAATGACGCTGCCTGTGTCCTCTCAGGGGGTTTTATCGTCTGTCAGCTCTTTGTTTTGGTTTTAACAGCTTGAAATTTCACTGTTTTTATGTTTTCCATTTTGTAATGACATTTAAGCGACACTGTGAGGAAATCACTGTTGTTTGGTCGAGTAAGTTTAGAATGAAGTGAACATGACTCAATTAATTAGAAAAGTTTTGAAAAGTTTAGCTGCGTAATCTGTGTGACGCCTGTATTTCCTTTCTTTTAAACCTCCATTTGTTTACCCGTCATTGACATGCCCCATTGGTTTTGTTCATTTTAAAGTTTTTAGAGTCGTTTTTTAAAAGCGGGGAGGCGACGATAATCAATCACCACACTCTTGAATTCCTTCCGCATAGGCAGAAGCATGCGGGTACACCATGTTATAGTGCTGCGAGGAACAGCAGCTTATAAAAATCCATGAAATATAAACTATGCCTTCATAATCTCCCTCCTCCTTCCATATTATTGCCTGAATCTCCTACAACTATCTGATATTCTTTTCCTGTGTAGCCAACAAGAGGTGCCACTTGTACTGCCAGTCCAAGGAAACGGGAGACGTGGCGTACATGAAGCAGCTGGTGCATGATGGGACACGGTGCTCCTACAAGGACGCCTACAGCATATGTGTGCGCGGAGAATGTGTGGTAAGGATTTGTTTTTTAAAATACAGGATTATTGCCATATTCAAAGCTGAATTAGGTAATTATTGTCATTGGTAGCCACAGGCTTTTTTTTATTATATTTTGAAAGCTTATGGAATTACGCAGTGTGAAGTTGGTAAACTGCACGGTCAGCACAGGGTTCACCTTTGAAACATGCTGTGATTAGATCCCGACGGCTGGCCCACTGCTGTTTTAGGAGCTGGACTCATTTTAATGAAGCACAACGCTTTACTTAAAGGGTTTGATTCATTGGCGACGGTGTGTCCTCAAATCCCCCCCCCCCCCCGACAGCAGAGATTAATTAGTGTGTCGGTGTGAGTCAACAAACAAGAGTTACTGTAGCAATAAGGCGGTTAATGACAAACACCACGTCTACATAGAATATGGATTCTTTCAAGAGTAAAAGGGTAGTAAGGGCCTTCGAGGAAAATTAATTTTTGGTGGGATTGCAACGGGTTGGGGGTGAGTTGCTAGCTGCCCCAAGTGAAGGAGTTTTAGTATCTTGGCTTCTTGTTCTTGGAGATCGGCAGGCGGATCGGGGCGGTTTCAGCAGTAATACGTGCGCTGTACCGGTCAGTTGTGGTGAGGAGGGAGCTAAGACACAAGGCAAACCAAAAGGAGCTTCCTCCGTAGGGTGTCTGGGCTCAGCATTAGTCATAGGGTGAGGAGATCTGACATTGGGAGGGAGCTCGGAGAAGAACTGCTGCTCCTTTGCGTCGAAAGGGGTCCGCTGAGGTGTTTGGGGGCATCTTGTCAGGAGGCCACCTGGGGGCCTTCCTTTGGAGGTTTACCGGGCCCGTCGAACTTTGAGATAGACCTCGCTGGAGGGACGACATATCCCTTCTGGCCTGGGAACGCCTCAGGATCCCACAGGAGGAGCTGGAAAGCCTAGCTAGGGGAGAGGGATGTCTGGAACACCCTACTAAGATGGCTGCGTCCTCGACCCAATCCCGGATGAGCAGACGAAGATGGATGGATGGACGGGATTACCAAAATGTCTTAAATAATCTGACAGCCAAGTGACACAAAACAAGTGCTCCTAGTTTGGCAATGAATGTGTCCAAAATAGAGGATGGATTCCCGAGAACTTCGCTTCACGCTACTTCGTCGAAGTACTAAGGTTTAAAAACCACATGGTCAAAAACAAGATCAACTCTTTGGGAATTCATTCCCCTTCTATGTGGACATGTGGAAACCAGTTTTCCTAGAGATTGTGGTGAGTGTAAAGTTTTTAGTCCAACAATTATTCTGGTTTTGGTTTTGCAGAAAGTTGGCTGCGACCGAGAAATTGGCTCAATCAAAGTGGAGGACAAGTGCGGGGTCTGTGGTGGAGACAACTCCCACTGTCGCACCGTCAAAGGAAGCTTCACCAGGACGCCGAAGAAAGCTGGTAAGAATCAAGTACTAACACGATTAATTTAAATTCAAAGCTCCACTAAGAATATGCTGTATGTTTTCACATAAATGATTTATCTCTGTTTTTCATTCATCTCTATCTCCTGCATGTTTTTCTCAACTATGAGACATTTATACACAGCTCTCTTTGTGAAGGTCAATATGAGAAGATGACAGAAAAGGTGAAAAAAAAATATGATTCAGTGTACCTGTTCATGAATCTTAATTTATTTGGCTGATGCTTTTGTCCAGTTATACAAACGCATATTACATATCACTTCGCCTTTATTGTTAAGACCAAGACCGACAATGCATCGGCCCGTCTCAGTACTCTGCAGCCTCTTGACCCTGAACATGAATCTTTAGAATAAGATAAACTGCAGTGGTCATGTTAGATATAAAGAATATATGTGGTGCACTGATGTTGTTTTGGATGGTTTGGGGAGCTCTGCACTCCGCACACTCAAAATGTATTTTAGTAGGATATATTCATTATTGACCTTGGTCAATATTTCCTCAATGGGACTTGAACAAGAGACTCCGTTTCCTCCGCGCTCGGGGGTCATCCCACGAGGAATCCTAGTAAATGTCCTCTCGGGTAAAATTTATTGCATAAATTGTCGGCCTTTTCATTTGAAAGGTCCTCATTTGGAGGAAATTAAAATGTGGAGGGCAGTGTTTCTCTCCGACTCCAGAGCTCTAATGAAAGCATTGCAATCCTTGAAGCGCTGATTAGAAAACGCAAAGTGACTCCTGCTTAAAAAAACAGATCTTGATTAGCAGAACAGATTCAAGCCATGATCACAGCACTTCACTTTAAAATTCATTTTGGCCTTTTGAAGCCTTTGTCTCTTTTTTTTCTTTGGATTTCTTTTAACATCTAAAGAGGCGACCCGTCGCACAACGTCTCACTTCTGAAAATAAAGGTTTAGCTTTTGAGAGTGGGCCAAAGAAAAAATGACTTCCCCAGCTGAGGACATGTATACAATAGTGAAACCCCAGAGTGCATTGATCCTGACCACTGACAATGAGCTTCATCAGACCAAAATTGACGAAAAAGATGATGACGGTCCTTTGTCAGCCTCGGACGGATGCACGAGGTGGAACGCGGCGAACGCCTTTGTGTGATTTGGTGGAAGGGAACACTGAACAAAGAGTGAACGCAGCCTGAACCACGCTGCACCGGCTGAGAGGCTGGTTGCAAAAGTAAAGCCGAGACAAACTGCAAGCCTGCATAGGATGAAGGAAGTGAAGGAATCTGAATCTGTCATATCCTGAGGACATGAATTTACTATTCGTTCCATATTTGTCGAGACATTTTGACTAAAAAACAACAAATATCAACCTCATGGTGGCGCTACAAGTCATTAGGAGTCATCCTCCTGGGACCATGAGTAAAGTTTCAGTTCAAATCCATCAAATGGTTTGCTGAGACTTTTCCGTTTTGGTGGACCGATCAGTCACCGCCAGCTCTGCGTGTTTCTGTGTGTGTGTGATAGACAACTCGTTAAAGTTTTGCAAACCCAGTCCTATTGCCATTATGTCACAGCTGTCAACCCAACTGCGATGGAAATGACAAGATGAGTGACGGCGCATTTGTCTAAAACGAGTGTAATTGTGCAGCGGTGGCCATAAATATTATAGTATTTTTCAGAATTGCAGGATGTATTGATAAAAAATGTACGAGACATAATTATTTCAAATGATTTGCGTCGATTCTATCGGCTCCACGTGCAGATGATTTGCATTCACGGCATATGAACGCGCCGAAGGCGTGCCGAGTATCTGACGGCTGACACTCATTTGGATTAATAACCTTACTAATTACTGTTGATTAATTTATTCGTGTAGTTTGTCGATTATTTTTTAATCAAACGTTATTAGTTCATTAGCGATTTAACTGACCCCTCCACGATTCTTTAATTAAAGCAACCTTCCTCAGGTTATCTGGCACACACACACACACACACACACACACACACGCACGCACCCAGAGTGTGAACTAGAGCAAGAACTCGTCCACTCATGTTTTCGCCTGCCCACACAGAACTCGTCCGCAGTGCAGCGTTTGGAAAAGCGAGAGCGAGTGACGTGGTTGATTTCGTCGTCGTCGTCGTCTTCTTTTCTTTCTATTTTTTTAAACGTGTCTTCGCGTGACTCGTAACTCATTTCTTTTTGAAATCCGCTCCCGATTCGAAGCCTCACCTGTCATGACTAATTTATCGTCAGACATCTTGGTCGGGTGGAAATGATGTCAAAACGTCAACAGAGAGCTTTTGAGAGTGAAAAGAAAATGAAAACGGGAAATTTTCTGAGAGCGTCTCCGCTGTCGCTTCCTCACCACACCGCTGTACTCTGTTGAAACTGTGATTGTCTCCTTGTCCCCCCTCTCTCCTTAACCTCCCTCCCTCTCTCTCTCATTCAACCACCCACCTTTTTTTTTTTTTTAACAGGCAAACAGTTAAGCAAGAGAGCCCAAAAAGAAACCCCTTTGTTGGAGAACACAATATGCAAGTATCCAGCGTTCCCGAAATCCCTCGCAGAACCCCTCTCTCTCCTGGCAAATTTTCTTCTGTGCCGCTTGTAGTGCAGCCGGACGCCCTAACGCTGTAGAGACCTAGAGAGAAGTGAGCGACGCACAGAGCCGTCGCCTCCGCCGCCTCCTCGTTACTAACGAAGGGTTCCGACTCGACCGCGGTCGCCCGCCGCCGCGGAGACTCGCCGCGCGGCCGGGTGTCTCCGAGCCGCGGCCCACGTAGGAAGTTGAGTTCCGACCACGTGAATGTGTCGCTTCCTCCCGCCTAACAAACTAACTTCAGTAAAAGTCTTTGCTGCCACCCAAGTGTCACGTCCATTAAACAAGACCTGCATTCGGGAGGCGGTCTGGGATGCCGCCGGCCTTGGAGCGGCTGGATTGATGGAGCTCGAGGAGCCGCACTCGAGTGGTAGACGCCCGACCTCAAATCACAGCTTCCATCGAGCGCCTGTTGTTTCCAAAATTGCCTCCCATCAGAGGATGTTGTCTCAGAAGTGAGGCGGCATCTGTTGCCATCACAGAGTTTATGCCTTAAATATACTGTGAAGTGCACTCTATATACTACAGAGCGAGCAGTGTGTACTGAATTCCGTGACGAGATATTCCTGCGTCGGTCCCACAACGGGGCAAATTCGTAACCGCCCCCCTCGGCAACAGCCAAGTGTGGGAAACCTGTCCGTCAAACTCGAAGGCCGAGTAATTGCGCGGCGGCAGTTCAGCCCTGGAGATTATCAGTGCCAGTGAGAAGTAGTTTGCCTCCTCTTCCAGTGCTACTTCCTGGTGGTCCCTGTCAATGCCTCCATCGTAGGTGGCGGGGGGGGGGGGGGGAAGAAAAAAAAAATCTGTGCGACTAACTGACTGATTCCTGTTTTCATTTTCGAAGGGAAGACCAGAGGAGCGTTCTCTCTGCCCAAAGGAGCGCGCAACGTGTTTTTAAACGAGACGGAAGACTCTCGAAATGTTCTCGGTGAGTCGCGCCGGGTTTGCGAGTGGTGGACATCCGCGACAGAAGGCGACTTTGCTTCCCCCCCCCCCCCCCCCCCCCCCCCCCCCCCTCCTCCCCCAGTAGCCCCATTGAAACGCGGCTGAAGGGTGTTTTTTGTTTTTTTACATCAAGGACAAAACGGGTACGAATAAAAACCTCTGAAGCCAGTTTCAATAGAAAGGAAGCCTTTCTCTGCAGGCGCCCCCCTCCCCCACAACCTCTTTGTAGAGCAAAGTGAGCGGAGCTTCTGTGAGCAGGCGCGCGCCATGTCCACCGCCGCAAACAGACAGACTGTTTTCCTGTATCTGCTTAACGTACCTGTCTTCTCTCTGTCTCATCTTCCCCTAACATTCCGCCTCTGCTGCCGCCGCCGCCCGCACACTTGGCAAAGGCTTCCTTAAGATGTTTCTCGTTCCCCCCGGAGCTAGACACGTGGTCGTCCAAGAACACGAGGCGTCCCCTCAAATTCTTGGTAAGTGTGACCTTCACCACACGGACACACGCCATCACACCAGAGGACACCAGCATCGCCCTCGTGTCCTCGATCAGGAGGGAACCTGCACGGTCACATCGTAGATCACAGGCTTTACGCTCATTGCTTCCATGTCATTTCCCAGGCCGACGAAGTGAGTCTTCGTTTCGCTCATTCATAATTAGGCGCCATGATCCAACACGGAGATTCATCTGGATCATTTGTCTAAATGACACTGGGGTGAATTGAGTGGAGAAGGAATTCCTTGTTATTGACGACCTGTGAGATACAGCATGTTCATATCTCAGTGAGACCTCTGCAGGATTAGTTTCTGGGATGCTTTCGAAGTCAGAGGAGAGCGGGCGAAATCAGTCGTTTGTGCAAATGCCCTTTATCGATATTATGTTTTTATGTTCACGCTAACAAAGACACAAGGATTATGTCTGTTGTTTGTCGACGGCAAGAGAAGAGGAGAGTGGTGAGACTGTACGACCCCAGTGAGGGAGGAGGTCTTGTCGTCTTTGACACGGGGCCTGGTCTTTTTCATGTCATCAATAGAAAGTCTGCGCAATGTAAAGAACACAGAGGAAACGCGACCATCGCAATATCCTCAGAGCTTGTTTGATCTGAACCGCGGTCGAAAACTGAAATGACAGAATAGGGAAGGATGGATAGATAGATAGAAAGATAGAAAGATAGATAGATAGATAGATAGAAAGATAGATAGATAGATAGATAGATAGAAAGATAGATAGGTAGAGAGATAGATAGATGGATGGATGGATGGACGGATGGATGAGAGATAGATAAATAGATAGATGGATGGATGGATGGATGGATGGACGGACGGACGGACGGATGAGAGATAGATAGATGGATGGATGGATGATAGATAGATAGATACATAGATAGAAAGATAGATGAATGGATAGATAGATAGATAGATAGATAGATAGATAGATAGATAGATAGAGAGAAAGAAAGAAAAGATAGATAGATCGATGGATAGATAGATAGATAGATAGATCGATGGATAGATAGATAGATAAATAGATAGATAGAAAGATAGATGGATGGATAGATAGATAGATACATAGATAGAAAGATAGATAGAGAGAAAGAAAGAAAAGATAGATAGATCGATGGATAGATAGATAGATAGAGAGATAGAACGATGGATGGATAAATAGATAGATTGATTGATTGATTGATTGAGATGCATTTAATCCAAGAGCCGTGATAATGTTTACACAAAAGTTGGTAAAAAGATTTTAAGCAAAGACGAACGGGTCGGCATCGATCTCCTCCACCGGAGGCAGCGTGTTGTTGGAAGAGCGCCGCGCGATTAGCATCCGCTCTTACGTCACTGATCTGACACCGCTGGTTCTTCGGGGCAAAGAGTACGAAGGGGAGGAGGAGGACAAACGTAGAGAAGCTGAAAGTTCCTACATTCTCTAACGTTAACAAGAAATGTCTTTTAGATAAAAGGGAAGTTTTTAAAAAAGGGCATAGATGATCAGCTTTACCTTCCGTCTAAGCAAAGAGCATCAAGTGAGTTACTTAACGATATAAAACATGGATGGAGTTCTTTCATCACACAGGGAAAAAATAACGCACGAAATTGCACATGCGGCTGTTACGAAATCAGCCAGGTTAATAATAATAATCTGGAGATATCAGCAATTCTGTCTGAAAAACTCTATAACGCGTGTTGACGTACGAGGTGCACATCGACCTCGGAGACGTTCTCGCGGGATTAGTTGGTTTTTTGCAGTAAAACACGATTCAGAAAAATGATGCTCTTCTCCGCTCTGGGTTGCTTCATCCATCATTGGCCGGACGATGTCTGACTGACTTTTGGCCTGTTTCTCTTTTCACGCACGGTAAATATTACAATACATTTTTCATAACTGCAGCCAACAGATTTGGCAGTTTGACAGTGTAGGAAGATCTTCAGTTTTCACACAAAAGTGACTAAAAGAGAACATTCGCAGATATTTTTGCCAAATGAAATTATCACTGTTGTTGTTTTAATGGTTCTATCTGATTCGTTTCAACTGATTTCTTGTAGTAAAACTACGTGACATCACCATAAAAAAAGACGGAGGCTAACGTCAAGAAGTGAACATCCTCACCAGCTGATGATCAATAAAGAAAGAAGTGCTCTTTTAATGTCTTTGAAAGTCAAACCTCAGAGGAGGATATTTTACTTCTAGAACTATTATTCAAATCACGTTTTTTTCAAAATCACCAATCTGCCTCCGAGCGCTTTAACTGTCGAAAAATGTATGAGGGAAAAGGAAAGTGTCAGTAGAAATAGAAACAATCACTTTCTTTATTTTTTTGAATAGGACGATAAGGAAGTTTTCTTATTTCCTGCTCTGGCCTTTTTTTTATCTGATATTAAAACTGTATTCTCTAAAGCGGCTGCCGTCGGGCGTCTCTCTCTCAGACAACATTCTCCTCCCCTTAAACTGCTGAGCCTTTCACAATCCGCTCCCGCGCAAGAGACGACGACCTCGTTTAAAGTAGCAGCTAACGCGCGGAAAAGTTTTGAGCACGCAACCGTTTTCATGGAATATTAACGACACAGACGATTACGATTAAATTGAAGGAAATACACTCGTTCCCCTACGGACGATGTGATGCCTATCATAACAATCACCTTCCATTTTGACGTACAGTATGCACGAATCAAGTTGCGGTTGGATGTGATTCAAAGCCTCGTATTACAAGGTGACGACCTGCGACCTCCGTGGTCAGCAGAGGTCGACAGCAGCTGATTCGTGATCGTGACACAATCAGTCAATCACGGGCCGCGCTGGTTTGTGCTGCAGAGACGCAGCTTTTTTAAAATTTCATTTTATGTTTCTTCCTCATCAGATGTTGTGTGAAGACTTCAAAGCCTCACACTTCAGATGCGAGTCACACCAGGGATGTTTTATGCATGTTACTTTCACGCTTTCATATTTCACATTTCACAAGCGCTGACCGCGTGTCATCCCGCCAAGGGGAAGGCGCTTCAGAAAACTTTTAAAGGAATTATTCATCGCCATTTGTTGCCTGATACACAAAACCGCACAGCCGCCGTACGACAAGAGCGGCTGTTGTTACCACACGTTTTGACTAAGTGACTTTTAGAATATGCCCCAATAAACCTCTGGTTTCTGTACGAAAGAGTTTTGCCGGGCTTTAAATTTCATGCAAGCAGATTGCGGTGACAGAAATAAGCATACACAACGAAATGTCACCGTCCTGATCCTTTAAATGACACGGTTTGACAAACCGATATATATGTAATTTATTATATATGTAGTGAAAAGGCAAAAAGAACACATATTATATAATAATATATGATGCTTAGGAGATGTCATTTGTCATCTGAGTGGTCATCTGAAAGCGACACATTGACTATATATAAAAATGGACGGCGGAAGTGCTTAAAACCTGTGTTCTCTGGAATGACCAGTAGAGGGCGACTCCACCGGTTGTTTTTATAGAAATCTATGAGAAAATGACTTGACTTCTCACTTGATTTATCACGTCATTAAACATTTTCCTGAGGAGTTTAAGATTCAATCTCTAGTATCAAGTCCTCTTCAATACAGCATGGTGTACATTTTTTTAATTATTGCTCCATTAAGAGTAAAATAGACGAAACTCTGGGGCGTGGAAACAGCGTGATTGACAGCTGGTACCGTCCAATAGGTGCGGGTTTCAGGAGCAGGCGGACATGTTGTGGACGAGACTCTCGGTCAGACTCCACCCCCCACTCCTCCAAATACTTCCTGTTTCAAAGAACCAAGATGGCGCTGGTCAAAACGCTAAAACAGGAAGGCTCAAAATGGCCGTTCACATACCAGGTGGTAACACGTGGGAAGCAACTTGGACAGCGATCCGATTAAGGTTTCGTCGCGTTCAGGGAAAGATGGAAATAAATGATTTGGTGACGTCGGCGTAGTTTCCAGGCATTTGCTCAAACGACTGACGCCGTCGCTCTTCACGGGACAGTGTGGGATTACCCAGCATTCCCAGGGAGCGTAACCTTTACCTCTCCACGCTGCCCGACAGGCCCAGCGAGTGGTCCAGCGTGAACTTTAGCGACGACGCTTCCCTCAGGAGAGAAGCGGGGCCTCGACACATCTATGAGATGATGTGATTCCAATTATTTTCTTATTGTTTTTCTGATCACACCCTGCTGCAGTTCTGAAGGAAAACGCCTTTTAAACAGCTTCTGTTAACATCGGGCTTTTTTGATCAGGCTCGTTCCCCCTCGAGACCGTTTGAACATCCTACATCTCTGGGGGAAAAGAAAAGCTTTTCAGATTTAGCTTCAGAATGTCCCCGCTGCTGTAGTTTTTATGAACAGCATCCATCTCCCCGGTCGCCGTCATTGTCTGCTGAATGACGTGCGCTGATGGATCACAGCCAAAGAGGTTTTCTGACTATTTCATCACTAATGTTTCCTTTGTTAGTCGCTGTTAGTTCTGCACTTTCTGACTGTATTTCATATTTATGCTGTTGTCGCAGCACATAATAATCTGATTTCCTTTTCATCATGTCCTCAAAACTGGGTTGGGAATTAAAATCTTGCATTGGTTGGACAGGTGTTAAGGGGAATTATGTTAGAATATTAGAGATATCACTTCGTTATATTGACTCACCAGCTCTTTTCCTCTGGTGCTCCAAGCTCACACATGACTGTTTGCTATTGTCATTGCTATTGTCATAATAAGTGATGAAGTCACTACTAGATCTGTGATGATATTCAGTCCCTTCAATCTGGGACCTTGATGCAGCTGTCAAACTCAAAAGGCAATGGACATAGAAGATAATCAAACTGCGCTGCAAATTTACCCTTTCTCATACGTGTGATTAAAAATAAAAATGGATTGCATGACGTTCATTCAACTTTTTCAATCAGGTCTTTAATCGACAATTTAATAGTTTAAAAGCTGAACCAGTGGCAACAGTCTTACACCAGCCACATACAAATAGATATATATATATATATATATTGTATGTATATATATACAGTATATATACTGTATATATACAGTATATATATATTATATATATATTTTAACTGATTTAACGGACTAATTAAAGGAAAGTTACACAATTTCAACTCGTAGTAATGATGCATTTATTTTAAACTTGAAAAACTGAGTCATCATTTGACGACGACGTGAGAAAACCCTGACACGAAAAAATCCATCAAAGTCTTTAAGTAAAGTGAAATGTCATTCTAAATCAATTCAATAACGTTGATTCCTTCACACTATATGAAGTATGAAGTGGCATTTCTCAAGGAGTAAAAGATTTAGTAGTTTCAAAAGTAAAATGGACAAAGTTTTGAATAATTAGCACATTTAAGAGACTTCATTTTGAGGTGCAGCGCGAACACCAGTTGGAACCATCCCTTGGCCTTCCTGTGTGGAGGCTGCACGTTCTCCCCGTGTCCGAGTGGGTTCCCCTCGGGTTCCCCTCGGGTTCTCCTCGGGTTCTCCGGCTTCCTCCCACGGTCCAAACTCATGTCGGCGTTTGATTTGAGACTTTGAATTGACAATGGGTGTGTGAGGAGTGTGATTGGTTGTTTGTCTCTGCACGTTGACCCCGTGACCCTGACCTGTCCAGGGTGAACCCCACCTCTCGCCCAGTGTCAGGATCGGATGGATGGATTGATTGGTTTACAATCGGACAAGTCTTTTACTCCCGGGAAGACGAGACGACGCTGGTTCCTGCTGGTTTCGCGCCGCGTGGTGGAAATTGCCTTCAGAGCGCTCGGAAAACAAACACGCGCGACGCGCTGAAGATTAGAATGCACAGTGTGCAATGTAGGGAGCAAACATCATCGCCCAGAGTCACGGAACCAAAGTGATCCGAGTTACTCGACGATCAAAAAAAAAATGTTACTTTCCACAGCTGCCGCTCAGACTCAGTGTAAAGCAGACGCGGGTGTGAGACTGGAGCACCAGAGGGAATTGCAAAGACACAAAAGACATTTGAGCATCTTTTATTCCCCCATTAGATTAGATATGATTAAATTCAGTTTTTTAAGCGACAAATCATAACTTGCGTTATCACAAGGCACTTCTGTGTTAACGCATCCGATGCAATTAAAGCAATTAACTTCAATTCACTTCAGCCTCTCGCAGGAATTTTATTCTATTATTGATTTGGCAGCTTATCTTTTTTAATTTTTTTTTTAATTTTGCATGAATCAGAGAATGTGTCGACTCGACTCCCACGAGCGCCAGATGTTGGGGAGAGAACAGTTGTTTTCTTCCTTTTGGGTGAATGATGCAGAAACTTACACGTGTAGTGACAAATGCTTCCAGCGATCAAGAACCAGGCGACGGGGCACTACATCCTCAACGGGAAGGGCGAGGAGGTCAAGTCCCGGAGCTTCATCGACCTGGGCGTGGAGTGGCACTACATCATGGAGGAGGACGTGGAGACGCTGCACACGGACGGACCCCTGCACGACCCGGTGGTGGTTCTGGTAATAAGCTCCCCCTCCTCTCTTCAAAGATCATGGTTGGATTCATCTCAAAGGCCATTTGTGACAATGAGCACAGTGTGTAAAAGAAGTTCGTCAGCCCCCCATTCTTCTGATTCTGTTTCTATTCCCATCTATATATATGATAAACCCATGAAATGATAAAGTTATAAAGTTATTTTTCCGAGCAACACTTTTTAAGATCGAAGTTGTTTTTTGTTTAAAAAAAAAAAGTTAACGGATGGATAAAAAAAAAAATCAAAAAGAATGAAAAAAGCAGTGATTTAAGTGTCAAGTGAATGTGTCAAAAGATTGAAATATAGAAAAAAATATATATAGGGGAATGTAAAAGAGGAGCTTGAATTTGCGCGAGGTTCCTCAAGATCAGGAACCTGACAGACCAGGACAGCGAGGTGAGACCGGGGGACAGGTTGAAGATGGGAGTTTTCAAAAGCGGGGGCGTAAGAACTTTCAATCGACTCCAGAAGTGACAGGCAGCCGGTCAGTGACGCGGAGCGACGAGGACGTGGAGCTGGAGAATAATAATCACTGCTCCACGTCTGTACTATGTGGGGTGTAATCAAAAGCCATTTTTAGATCGGCTGCTCAGACAAGACGAGATGATTAAAGGTGCCGGAGTCGGGGGGGGAAGAGGAGGGAAAAGAAAATTTATGAGGATTTCTCAGTAATAGAAAATGTGTTTTGAGAGGGAGGGGACATCTGGGGTTTCAGACACTAACGGCGAGGCTGCGTTCAAAAACGACGTCACGAATAGTTTCCTGTTGAACATCTCCGGTTCTCCTCATGCAGATCCAAGCCTCTTGGAGAACGTGCCACAGTCCTCCTGTGCTATCGAGTGTCTTTTGTCTCAGCGCGTCGTCCCGCCACTGACTCGGATGACGAGAGTCTTCGGGGGCCGGTTCCTCCGCCGCGGGACTCTTTGTTTGTCTCTCGCCTCTAAAAACGTCTCCTTTTACCACTGCGACTGCGCCTGCGACTGCGACTGCGCCTGCGACTGCGCCTGCGCCTGCGACTGCGACTGCGACTGCGACTGCGCGCCTCTGTCTTGCTGCACAATGAGCGCCAAATCCAGACATGTCATCCGTCTCCCACTTTCCACGATGTCGGATTACGACGTCGCGGGGGGGGAAAGAGGAGGATGCGAGACGCACCAATTAACCGGCGTTGTGCGTGAAAAAATAGGAATAACTACGCTTCAACCGACGTTTATTTCCGGCTCCGACTGACAGCCGGCGACGTTTAAAAACAAGTTTAGTCCACAGAGTAACTGAGAAGCCTGATAACACGGTTCAGAGCCGGAGCCTGGAGGCCATCTTGTTACAATGATAAGACGCAGAGGGAAAAAAACTATCTCACCAACAGATTATATTTCATTTCTTTTATACTTTAACAGAAATGTAAAAGCAAATGGCAGTTTGTAGGTTCAGGCATTTCCCATGAAACCACAAAATTGTTGAATATAAGTTTTTTTGTTCAGTATACTTCTCGTTTATTTGTGAACTTTCGACCCGTTTGTACGTTTGTAAAAGTCGTATCAATCTTCTAACGAGACATTTTCATAAAATATCTTAATTTAATCTATAATCTAATGTCATTTGTCTGTCAGTGAATCTAAAGGTGGGTCAGCACGTCGAGCGTCAACAGAGATTATTAGATTCAATGTTTGAGCCGGAACGTATTTTTTCGTAAATGTTCCACTTACTGTAACGTTGTATCATTAATCACTATTTATTATTCATAATACTCGAGCTGTTTGAATTTCACAAAAGCAATTGGGAGAATGTGGGTGGAGCGACTCTGAAGAGAAATATATATTTTTACTAATATTAAAGAAGTAATTGCTGGTAAATGACCAAAAGATTTATTTGGATTATTTTTTCCTTTTCTGTCTCGTGTCGTTGTTGCTTTGCCTTTAATACATTGTCACGTGCACTCAGATACAAACGAACACACAATGAGGAAGCGACGGGGTCATAGTTACACGTGAGAAACCATCTTTCCTGTTGTTCCGGGGGGGAATAACACTCAGAGGTGCAGTCTTGTCTCAGAACGCTTTTTAAATAGACCTGTTAAGCCTCTTCAGTGACTTATTACATTACTTTTCAAAACTCCGATTTGGCAGCGACTTGCGCATCCGAGCGAATAGTTCAACGTTGTTTTGTTCTGTTCGCCTCCCGTCAATCAAAGTCGCACGTGCCGAAGGAGCGAGGCTTCTTTTGTTTACACTCGATTATATTATCACCAAATAGCATCTCGATTTGATATCATACGCAGTCCTGTCATACCGACTTGAAGATGATAATTACCACAGTGCACTTCTTATACGGACGTGTTCAGACTTTTGTCAGCCGTCGGGGGGGGGGGGGGGGCAGCTGCGTAATTGGAGCAATCTGTGATTTCCTAATCCGTGATAATCCCTCATCCCTAATACCCACCACCAACTCCTGTTCCTTTATTTATTTGTTTATGCTGGTTTCTGCGGCTCCGTACTCTTTATTATTTCATTCCGCCAGCGGCCTCCACTCGGAATTGAATTCCCTTAATCCACTCGGCAACGAGACCTGTTTATTTTAAATCCGTCTCTTCCTTGACACCATTATAAATAGTTGCCGCTGAACCTCGAGTCATATCTACGGCAGGCGCCCGTCTGTTCGTTTTTTTCCGCCGTCTCTCGGCGATTAACCGCGACGCTTTGATTTTGCACACCTTTGCAATCTGAGCGGCCCCCCCTTCAAAACGCGGCGCGTCGCAGCGGCGAGGACGCCGCGATGTCGCTGTAACGCCTTTTTCCTCCCCGCGTTGTTTTTCCGCAGATAATACCCAAGGACAACGACACGCGCTCTACTCTGATGTACAAGTACATCATCCACGAGGACTCGGTGCCCGTCAACACCAACAACGTGATCCAGGAGGAGACGTACGAGTGGGCCCTGAAGAGCTGGTCCCCGTGTTCCAAACCCTGTGCCGGAGGTAAATCGTGGGGGAATTAGCATTGAAAGAGAAAGAAACGGGGAATAATTCCTCCCTGTGCTTCTTCAGAGGTAACTGTCAGTGCGTCGTGCAGATGCGGTTTCACTTTCGCAGTCCGTCGTCCTCGTCTTCGCGCGGGACGGATGTGTTCGGATCACATGTTTGTCATCCACTCGTAATCCCCTCCTCCCCAGGCCGAGTCTTTTCAAAGGCCCTTTAATATTCATGGCTTTTCAGTGTTTTGTCTCTCTGAATTGCGGCTTCATTATCAAGCTGCAGCAGCGTTTCTTTAGATTAGAGCAAACACAGTGTGTGTGGGAACATAATGTGACTCGCTGCACAATTGGCACGCTTCTTTTAGATATGCATCATTTGATATCCGATGAATTAATTTAGAGAGAAAAAAAGGGAATTTAAATAGGCGGCATTGATGCAAAGCTAGCTGAAAAAAATGGAAGCAAATCAAAACACAAATATAAATCATGTTTTATAGATTCATTCCTAGATTAGTTTTTGTTTTTTTGTTTATTTTCATACTTCTAATGACGTAGTCCTTTATTGACTTTCATATTCATGTTTTCTTAGTCATTTGAGTGAGAATCTTTCTATCACTACCAACATTATACTTTATTCAGTATTCTGAGAAATACAAATATTTTAAAAATACAATTTTTTCATCTAACAAAACAAACCAAACTTGTCAAACGATGAACTGCGGCTAAACACGGGTCATTGAATTCTAAAACTTATCAATGGAAGAGCAATGCGACTATTAAATACATCATAACAAGTATAATTAACTTAAAAATCTGAGCAATCCTTTAATGGATGCTTTCGTGTTATCACAGGTTTTGATAATCGGCGCTAAAGACACTTTTTGCTGTAATCGTTTTCCTCAAATGTTGCATGATATATAGAATATTGCTCTATCTTTCTTTTTGAATTGATTATAAATATTGCATGACTCCACCTCTGTCACAGGGTTCCAGTACACCAAGTATGGCTGTCGAAAGAAGGGGGACACCAAGATGGTCCACCGGGGCTACTGCGACGCCAACAAGAAGCCCAAGCCCATCCGCAGGATGTGCAACCTCCAGGACTGCACGCAGCCCCAGTGAGTACAGACGAGGCCACTGAGCCGCTGTCCATCAAGAACAAAATGTCAAAGTCGCCTCCCTCGGCGTGGGCCGAGTGGAAAATGAGCGTCTGTCTGACTGTACATCAGAGCTGGTGGTGTAGAGTCTGAATGGGCTGCGGATGAGAACGTGACACACCGGAAAATCTGCCCAGCGTCACGGAGATGTGAACGGTACTGAACGGTTGACGTCCGCTCCGACGTGGAATCTGATTGATGAGGAGAATTAAAGCAGCAGATGCTGGAATATCCTGATTTTCTTCTTTTTTTTTTACACATTGTCAGCACATTAGTGTCGAGCTGGCAATTTACTTAGCCGTGTGTGTGTGCTCGTGCGTGTGTGTGTGTGTGCACGTGTGTGTGTGTGTGTGTGTGTGTGTTTGTGTCCACAATTAGTATGTCTGGGCTCATATGTGAAGTAGAAATTCTGGTCCTCACTTCTTAGATCTTTTAACTTGGTACTCGCTATGCAGCAAGTGTGTGTGTGTGTGTGTGTGTGTGTGTGTGTGTGTGTGTGTGTGTGTGTGTGTGTGTGTGTGTGTGTGTGTGTGTGTGTGTGTGTGTGTGTGTGTGTGTGTGTCAGAGCAAGAGTGAGGAGGTACTGGGCAAATCAATGAGCTGTGCTCAGCTCTACGAAAGGAATCTTATGAAAGATTATTTATTACTTATGAAATTGGATAATGTATTTGATGTAAACTAGAATAAATAATCTTAAAAAACATTCTACTTGATTTTATATGGAAAAAGTTTTTTAAAAAAAATCAATGTGTGTTGGTCAGTGTTGATATTATGGTGGAGGCCCCTCACGAATCAATCCGAGAGGACCTTCACCCCTCAAGCGTCTTCTGTTTCAATCGAATCCCCCGTAAAGTACAGCACCACACATCCTCACCTCGGGCCCGGAGTCTGTCCGGCGTGCGCCTCAGCTCCGACAACTCACAGCCGAGCCACTGGCGGTCGCCACAAAGGCACCGGAGGCGGAGACCATTGGGGTCAGCATCCCCCCTCGTGTCCGCCTCAGTCGGGCGGGGGGCAGACGCGTTCCTCTTAACACTCGGGATTAGTGTGTCGTCTGAGGTGAAGGAGACTGAATGCAGGTTGGTGCGGATGAGAGAGATGGTTTGAAAGAGGCCATGGATGAATATAAGCTGATTAGCGGCGGAGGCTGTGAAACGCCAAAAGATGAGAGGGAGGTTCATCCGCAGCTGCCCAGAACCCTCCGCCCAAGTCTCCAATCAGCACCAGGCGGCTTTGGGAGGCGACTGGCCAACTTCAATTATCCGACCTCCTGCGTGCGCGCTTTTCTCGCGGGAGGCGAATTGCAGACGACGGGCCGGAGGTAGGTAGCGCGGAAAAGAGAGGATTGAATCCGAAGGGCTGTCTGTGTTTGACGGTGGGCAGATGGAACTCAAAACTCAGGTGCCGAAAAACCTCAGGAAACAAGAACTCGGGGCGGGAACAGGAGCAGAGACGGACCGACCGAGGAGCACGGAGATTGAAGAACGTCCGTCGCGAGGGATCTGATCGCGAGTTGATTCTCGGGACGATGGGAGAAGGTTTTTCTTCTCCGCGAGTCAGAGTTGAAATTGGGACGCGGGAGAGACGGTGGTTCAGAGATGAGATGGTCGGAGAGACGGTGGTTCAGAGATGAGATGGTCGGAGAGACGGTGGTTCAGAGATGAGATGGTCGGAGAGACGGTGGTTCAGAGATGAGATGGTCGGAGAGACGGTGGTTCAGAGATGAGATGGTCGGAGAGACGGTGGTTCAGAGATGAGATGGTCGGAGAGACGGTGGTTCAGAGATGAGATGGTCGGAGAGACGGTGGTTCAGAGATGAGATGGTCGGAGAGACGGTGGTTCAGAGATGAGATGGTCGGAGACTCCTTCCAGTCGACGCACTCCCTGACGGGGACGTTGATAACATAACAGATTCATTTTATTTGGACTGTACGTCCACAGCACTGTCTCTGTAGAGCAATCGTCACACACCATCGGGCCCAGAATGCGTCCACGGGGACAGAGAGGGAAGAAAAACTCTTTGTCAGATCCACAAGACGACAAAGCAAAACAGACGGAGGGGAAAAAACAACACCGCCACTCTTCCCGTCACAGACGCGCCGCGTCATACTTGTAGTACAGTTTACCCAAGTATAGATCAATACTGTTATAAATGAAGGACTTTTGCTTCCAATACAACGATAGCTTTGTCTGTCCCAAAGCAGTGGCGAGGCTCCACAATACGTACGACGTTAAAACACATTTCAAACGCAGAAAAACAGCAGCTTTACATTGTCTCTTTTAAATTGTTCCGAGTGGTTATTGCTTAAGGGAATTAACGATTTCTTACGAATGTGTTTTTTTTCCGCGCCAGAGGAAATTGGTTCTGTCAACAGAGTTGTTATATATTTTTGGACATTCTTGTGTTGCTCCTCTTATACCTTCATTAAAAAAAGGTGTGAATATTTCTCCGAGCGTGGACGGTTATGTATGAGTCGTCCCACATGATCCGTGTGGACGCCGGGGGCTCCTCGTTGGCCCGGTTATGCCACGAGGCTTCTTCAAAGGTATTAAATCTGTGCCTCTTTTAAAAAAACGGTCCGCACCCCCTGTATGTCCTCAACAACCTGCTCCCGTCTGTTTCGTCCAGGTGGATCTCGGACGACTGGGAGCACTGCACCAAGACCTGCAGCAGCCTGGGCTTTCAGATGCGCACGGTCCGCTGCGTGCAGCCGCTCCACGACGGGACCAACCGCTCGGTCCACAGCAAATACTGCAGCGGCGAGAAGCCCGAGAGCCGGCGGCCCTGCAACCGAGTCCCGTGTCCCGCCCCGTGGAGGACGGGCGCCTGGTCCGAGGTGCGGTATTCCACATCCCCTCCTCGCCGTCACACTTTTGTCTGGTTTTCCGCTCGACTCCTCGTCCCCGGTCGGCTCGTGGAACGTTTGGCCACGGATGCGTCGGATTTGCTGCCGTCAGATCTCTTGCCGCCATTTACTCTACGAGGAATTCCAACACTGGTACAAATGAGGCGTATTTAAATATATAATTCGGAGCCGTGACACATCTCGCTTGAGTGTGTCGTTTCCGCCATTTCACCAGATGAAATCTTTTTTAAAGGCGGGAAATATCCAGTCAATCGGGCGTCCGGCTTCACGTCAGCAGTTCATTCATTTATATAACTCTTTTTATATGCATGCACTGTATATATGCATATTTGACCTTTTAGCGATAACAGACGTAATAATACATGAATCAAAAATGTACTTCTTCGGGTGTTTGAGCTCTATTTATCATCTTGGATTATTTAAGATTTTTAATTAAATGTTAGTTTGATTTTTTTTTTTTTTTGATTTCACAACCAGTTCATTTAAAGTTTTCTTTTAGAGCATTTGGACTAAATCTCTCAGAGTTGTTCCACTCTGGAGTAGACGGACCAAGAAGAGTTTGTCACAAAGTAGCAGAGTGTTGTTCCTCTACGTCCGGAGCCAAACGCGTCCAGCAATTTGTGGAAAGTTTTTAAGTAATTTAAGATGTCGCCCCTGATTCCTGAAATAATAGGCAATATAAAAGAAAGAAGAGTTAGAAGAAAAAAAAATAGCTTTGTAAATCCATCAGCCAAAGCAAAGCCAATTTTTCGTGTCGCGTCACTCACGCAAATAATGATGAATAAACACAACCCACGGATATTGGATGACCGATTCCTGCAGGTGTAGCTCACCTTTCAATCGGGAGGGACAAGTGAATAAAGAACAATATTAATTTTGAGGTTTAACAGATGATATGTGATGACAATGTCTTGACAGAGAGCGACGCTTGGTCGAGTTTGAGTTTGGCCAATTAGCAAATGACGATGAGACTCAGATTACCGGCAGCTGATTGGGATATCATCCAAAAATCGGAGCCGCCAATCGTCTTTGATGGGAAAGCTGCTACGACATTCTTGTAATCTCGTTTGAAAGTACGGAATTAGTTTGATTAGTCATGAATTAGTTCCCCAAAGTCCCCCCGACTTTTATGAATTGTACCGTGGCTTTACAGAACAAATTGGAATTAATATCGCGGCGTCTGATCCAACTTGGATCTGATCTCCGGCACCAAGCTGATACGGTGGAAAGAGGCGAGTCGTGAAAAAAGAGCTGTCGTTTTTTTTTGTTGGGGACGAACTCTCCCAAGTTTTGAAAATCCGTGAAGCTGCTGGTGTACTTTTAGAAAAAGGCAAAGTATCCCCAGCGGGACCAGCGGCAGAGTTACAGTTGGCTCGGGATATATATCGGTCGAGAGTCGTCTCCGCGCTGACATTTTATCTTTTACCCCCTTTGTGACCGGCCCGACACTCATTTCAGCTCTGGCCTCCCTCCGTTTTGATCCGCTGTGTGTGTGTGTGTGTGTGTGTGTGTGTGTGTGTGTGTGTGTGTGTGTGTGTGTGTGTGTGTGTGTGTGTGTGTGTGTGTGTGTGTGTGTGTGTGTCTGTGTGTGTGTGTGTGTGTGTGTGTGTGTGTGTGTGTGTGTGTCTGTGTGTGTGTGTGTGTCTGTGTGTGTGTCTGTGTGTGTGTGTGTGTGTGTGTGTCTGTGTGTGTGTGTGTGTCTGTGTGTGTGTCTGTGTGTGTGTGTGTGTGTGTGTGTGTGTGTGTGTGTGTCTGTGTGTGTGTGTGTGTCTGTGTGTGTGTCTGTGTGTGTGTGCGTGAGTAAACCGGTGTTTGCTCTCTCCCACAGTGCTCGGTGACCTGCGGCGAGGGGATGGAGAGGCGTCTGGTCACCTGTCGCATGGGAGATCAGTGCAACGGAGAGAAACCCGAGGCCGTGAGGCCGTGCAGACCCGGGCCCTGTCACGGTACGCCCGTCATTCATGGAGAACTGAAGGGTCATTAATCGGTTTCTCTCGTCGCGCTGTGCCTCCCTCGGAGTAAAGGCCAGTGAAAGGACGAGACTCCGAGTGTTGCGCCAGTGTTGTGTCATGCGATGCCACAGCCAAGTATGGAAGTGAAAGTGTTTGTGTGTTTTCCTCAAATGACACCATCAGTTCTGACTGGATTCATCTCGTGGAACACTTCTTGAGACTTTTTCCACCCTAAGTAACTCCTCTGGTTCTTCTGTCCTCGCTGTGGTTCAGTGTCAATCAACAGCACACACACACACACACACACACAAACACTCTATCGAGCATTTGTCACTGTTAATACTGACAGATTAAATTTGGACACTTTCCCATTATGTGAATAAGCTGCTAATGCTCGAAACTTCTCCCCGTCTGTGCGTCCTCGTGTATTCGCGTTTCAAAAAGATAAAAAGATTATCGCCATTAGTTGCCGTCGTTGTTTGGATTCCGAACAGAGACCCAACTTATGAATCCTTTTTTTAATTATTTTTTTTTATTGTTGCAGCAGACACATTTTTTTTATCTACGGTTTGGAGAGTCTTGTAGGATTCTGGGGAACCACGCCGGGTGTTTATCTCGCAGAGGAACAAAATGCTCGAGCCCATGTGAGGCTACAAACACTTCCCTGTCCGTCTGCCTCAGTGCTCCGCGGTGCGTCCACCTGCACTCGGCCCTCCTGACCTCTGTCCACGGCCGCCCGCTCACAGCCTCACACTCTGTTGTGCTCTTCAACTTTTCAGACGAGCCGTGCAACGGGGACAAATCCATCTTCTGCCAAATGGAGGTCCTGGCGCGCTACTGCTCCATCCCGGGCTACAACAAGCTGTGCTGCGACTCCTGCACCAGGCGCAGCGGCGCGCTGACCCTGCTCCCCGAGGCGGCCGAGGCGGAGATGGAGCACGTCCGCTTCGGATCGGCCTCCCAGCTGCTGGAGACCTTGACGGCCTCTGCGGCAGCCAACGGCACCGGCGCCGGTAAACAAGGCGCGGGCGACAAGGGGTCGGCCGGGAAACACGCCAGCACCCCTGCGCCCCTGAAGAAAGCCCCGTCAAAGGTCACGGCGGCGCCGAGGCGGGTTCCGCGACACGCGGCTCTCGCCGGCAGGGGGCCGCGCGCCGTGGCGGCGTCTCCCCTGGCAGATCCCACCGAGGGTCAGAGGCTGAGCGGCTCGACGGGAAGCCGGCGGCCGACGGCGCACTCCGAAGTGGAGAGATGAGAGCGACGCCCCCTTTCCCCCCTTCAGGACTCTTTATGGACATTAGATAATCCGGCTTCACCCTGAGTCTTCTCATCCCACAAACACCACAGAGAGAGAGAGAGAAACAAAGAAAACAAGAGATAGAGAAAAGAAAAGTGCTGGTTCACTTTGTTTGTTGAGAGTTCGCCTGTTTGCCCCTTGACACAGACTCCAGACATCACGTCTCACAGCGAGTTCCCACATCAGCATTGGAAACGCAACCTGCCCGTGTTGCTTTGCCGTCACACCTCATATTTGGACCGAAAGCATAAATTGATAATTTCAAGGTGAAGGAAGGGTCACGTGGTCCGGAGGGGATTTTCATCCGTGTCAAATGAACGGCTTGAGGAAACGCAGCTTCGGTGGCAGATAGTGAATCATTCGAGGGATACAAAAACAGCCCAGAGGACAGGTTAGGATTCAATATACACGTACCAAGTAGATACCATGAAAGAAACGGACTTCTTCACTCAGGCGCAGGAAGGTGTTGGCATTTCCCTCTTCCTCCGGTCCTGTCCTTTAATGAATTAGGCCCCGAGTGTCTGCGCAGCGGGTGGCGAGGAGGAAAATGTCAATAGGTGCGGCCATTAGGGCCGATTCCGTCTGTGGGAAAATCTATGCAGGGCATGAAATGTTTCACTTCTTGCATTCGCCATGTTGTCCTTTGTTTATGTGGCTAGTAAACGAATGAAATGCCTCCGTCTTACATGATGAGAGGCTCAGTTTGTGAGGCATCTCACCTTGACGTTCAGGACAAACGGACAAAAGAATATTTCAAAGATCGAAACGAGGTGATCTGATACAGCTGAAAATCCCCCTAAATGTTACAGTCAGCCATTTTCTTGCCAAAGCGAATAAATAAAGTACTGTACCGGTACTCGTGGGTTTACTTGCAATGTACAGAAGTCAGACATGGGACTCTGATTGAGTGCGTTTTGGAAAGTTGACCGGAGATGAACCAGTGAAGACCATTAGGAAAATGGTTTCTTTAGTTGTATAGATTATTTTATATATCCAGCAATGTCTGTTGAGTGGCACTCTTCATTTTCTACGGAAATGGGTATTTATAAAGGTTCCTGTAAATACTGTACATGAAAATATCAGTATTATTTTTCAGAAAAAGCTAAGGATACTTTGAAACACCCAACTTTTTAAAAAAAAAATCAAATTAAAATAACGGAGATTCTTCTGAATGCTTAACCTTTTCAGTAGCAGTAGCAACCGCTCTCTGAAAGGATCAAAAATGATGATTTATTTTCTCCCTGAATTCTGCAAAAAAAAAACAATCTGCGCACGTATTATTTTTAAAAGTTTGACATTTTTGGGAAATGCACTTCGTGCCAAAAGCTGGAGGAGGAGATGGAAACGACTCTCGTGTCTGTAGGCTAACTACGAAGCTACGGTTAGTTTAGCTTAGCACAACGACTGGCTATAGAACAGCTAGCTTACTAAAGAGCATCGATTAACTTTATATCTTTATCTTTGTTTATTTGTAAAAAAAAAACACCAAAGTTTTTTCCACATGTTAAGATTCTGAGTGTACGACTTTCAGCAAGAAATTGAAAAAGCATATAGTTCCAAACGTGTCAAATAGTTTTCACCCCGGCCTTGACCTCTTTCTAAATGACAAGTGTGTGTGGTGCTAGCCATCAACCCCTTGTCTGGCTCGTCTGTACTCGACTCCTTGTGAAAGTTCTTTCTCAGAAAGTGTGAAAATGTCACGTTGAAGAAGGGAACGCGTTTGTCAATGTGTCCTCTCAACGCTAGACGTTTCTGACAGGACGCTCGTGTTCAGCTGGGAAATTCTCAATGCATCAACCAAAAAAAGAACTAAAGAAAATTCAACCTGACAGGTTACTATTGAATTCCAAACACACATCAAAGCTGCATTAAGCAATTTTTGACCACTAGGAAACACAGCTCTCATTCGCTCATTAAGTGCTAACGGCTAACCGGTTAGCACGCACTCGCTTACTGACTGATGCACATCCGGAGGCCGAGAACGCGGTGAGAATGAGCTCGTCCGTTGGCTCAACCCCTTGCGCGTGCGTATTGTCGAGTCTCCTGGAATTCCAACGCTGGCGGCCAACGACATATCATCCCACATATGTTTGTTGAATTTACTCTTTTAAAGCATTTCAATTCTGTGACTTATTGAATTCATTTTTGAGCCCATCGCAGCGGACAATATGTTCGTTTTGAAAAGAAATAATCACTTCACCTACCTCTCTTCTTTCGCCTTTTCCCGCCTCATTCAAATATCTGCCACCGTCAGAGGAACGGGAAAAACTGCGGTGCCGATTGATCCGCCTATTGCGCCGCGGAGAAGAGGAGCGAGCAGCCAATCACGTTGCGACCTCTTTATCGTCCTCGGGCCCCAGAGAACACGGCCGCGACCACACATGTAGCCCGGACGCATAGAATCCCACTTACGTTCATCCACCCGATGGACGTAAGTGGAAAGACTCGCTCCGCTTTCCGCTCAGACTTTGGTCTCCACCGAGCTCCTCGGACAAAAACCCCCCGAATCTGTGCCTCTTCAGCCGCTCGATTATCGGCTGCATTCACCAGCTCCCTGTTAATGGCTGTGTGGCGCTGCGGCGGCTGGAGTGAGCGACCGTTTCACATCGCACAGAACTATTCGAATACTTTGTGCATCAAAAGTGTGCTTAATGGAGCGCGCAGCCTCGCGCCCGCTCCTCGGTCTGAACGAGGTTCTGGGGCACGTGCTGTGTTTGCAGGAGCGACGACTTTTAAAAGAGGTTTTACTGTATGTGGAACGGTTTTGTTTTTTTTCTTCTTCTTTTTTGCTTCAAAGTAATTTCTAAATGGCTTTTTTTTGTTATGGTTCAGGAGAGAAAGCTATTTATTCCAAAAAAAGAAAAAAAAAAAAAAAAAGGATTTCCTCACAACCACCATGCATCTGACTGCAATAGCCAAAGCACACGTTTTGTGTTTTCAGCAATAGCTCGCAACTATTCACACTCACTCCTGTGTGCCAATGTATAGTACATGTATATAGCATTGAGTACATGAATATTTATTGAAAGTTAAAGGGTCCTGCTTTGTTTTTTACAGCGTGCGAGGTGCCGGCTGATCAATAAGCTCCAGCAGACAAACCATAGATCGCCATCTACATTTTCTACTTGTAACTGGATTTCTACTCGTCTTCTTTTCTTTCTAAAGAAAAAACATGATAGGATAGAAACGACATTGTTCCCTTTTTGTAAACAATTAGATGTAAATATACATGCTCAATTTTTGAGATGTTTTTTACCTTTCTTGTCAGAAAGCTGTTTTTTTCCCCGCAGCTGTTTCGTAGAAGTCGTGAACGGAGCTGTGCCAACCGCAGCGACATGTACTGACCAGACAAATGCTTTATTATAACCAATAAAACATGAATAGCGTAGCACCAGTAACGTTTTGTTTTTTTTATAAATGCTGTTTGTAGTTTGTCAGCGTTGTCTTACCATTTGACATTTCTCTTTTCACACCCTTTACTCGCTGCCCTATAAAACATTGCTGCTAATGTTGTAGAGAGCTTGTAACGATACGTAGGATATAGTTGTAGATGTTACGTTGACAATCCCTGAGCCTCAGACAGATATTGCTGCATAGGATTCTCCATGTACTGTATCAATACCCCCCCCCCTCCCCCTGTGCTATCGATAATAATAATTATAATAATAATAATAGCGATTGTCACGACTGTCAGTCACTCTCTGCTCTATTCTGCTTTTCTATGTATTTGTGTAGATTGAAGTGTACACTACTGATACTGTTTGTTGTAATGGGGAGCACATAGCAATAAAAGATATGATCGACGACTCTTCGATTTCTTGCTTCCCAGCCTCTCTGCTGCCGCATCGTCTCGGCGTCTGCGGGGTTCAAAACGTATAATTAGTTACACGGATTAAGTCCGGCATTATTCCGATTACGCCTATTCTTATCGTTTCATTCATTCATTTCCACAGAAACCTAAGTTTCTTTCAATCAGTCAATCACATTTTATTCGTACAGCCCATGTTCACGAATCACACTGGGCCTCATAGGGCCGAACAAGTCGCACAACCCGGAAAACCTTCTCCCAGGACGGACAGAAGTGCAGGAGATATGGCGTGTTGCAGAGCACGTCACCCAAATATCAACATGTCGAACACTTGGCGTGAGAAGAGACGTCGTCTGACATAAATGTGGAGATCTAACTATGTTTTAAATTATTCATGCAAAAAAAAGAAACCATCTGACAGAGATGGAGGGAGAGAGAGAGGAGGCGAGGCATCCTGACAAGTATGGAGAGTAGCAGTACTAGTACATGGAGGTCAGTGCATTGTGTATCTGAACAATCCTGGATCCTATAGAATCCTTAATGATCCATGACGCGACCACGGCCACCGAATTCCTGCATCTGCGGTGATGAAGCAACAAGGACTCCGGGGGGGGGTTGAAGAAGTCAAATCAATGGCACGAATTAATGGGACACTGATGTGATGAAGAGCTCTGAGGGAGGGACGTGTCCCCAGACGGTCGCTGTGACTGAGGAGCAGGTGCGAGGCCGAGCCGAGCGCGAACCGTGACGAGCTTCATCAGAAGAGGGAAGTTACTGTACTCTGGACTGAGAGGGCGTCGCCTCCCGCACTGAGACTAGGAGGCTTCTTGTTTTTGATGCAAATGGTCAGTAATTTCTTAACTGTACGTTTCGATAAATCTTTCTAAAAACAAAAGAGAAGAGGATTTTTTTCTTCAGGTACCAATCTCAGCTGCGGATCAGCAAATGTTTGGCGTCGGACTTTCTCCTTAGAATGAGTTTGTATTTGGTTTTGATCTTTTCCTTGCAAAACTCAAAAAAAAATATAGAATTAGAATAAAAGGAGCAGGAAATAGAATTCAGTGAGCCTCCACTGCTTTCTGCTGGGAGAGGAAAAACACACATCGCGTCGCCTCAACTTCAACTTGCAGACTGCACAGGTGGAGACAACGTGCCAGAGGCCATCAGGCCCCGGGCCACGGTTACAAGCAGCCGTCGATATGGAAATGTCAAGCGTAATTACTCGAGCGCTGTCGTGATATATCGACCGGAACACCAAGCGGAGAGCGCCGAAATTGATTCCGGGCCGCGAAGTAGACCAGCAACCAGGGAAAGTCAAACCTCGGTCCCTGTTTGAGGCGTGAACAGGAGCCTCTTCGTATCACAGCAGCACTTGTTCACTGTGTTTACCGTGGCACATCATTTGCTCCCTGAGTCCGCATCTGTCACAGATTTCTTCCTGTTAAAAGGGAGGTTTTTTTTGTGCTTTGCTCATTGTGGGATCTGTTGGGTTTTCCCTGTGATATTGTTGCACCGACCTCACTATGTAAAGTGCCGTGAGACAATGTCTGTTGCGATATGGCCCAATACAAATAAAACGGAATTGAATTACTTAGATCCTCACGTTCGGTCCCAACGTCGCATTGACGAATGCGGTGAGTTTTACATGAACAGAGACGTTATTGAATTAACCCCATCAATCACCTTCTTCCAAATGAGGTTTATGTTTAGCTGAAATAATCTCATCTGCGACAGAACAGATTCATTGATTTTACAATAGACAACAGCGGTCAGTGGAGCGGACGACCCCCCGAGACATATCCCACATGTTGGTTTTTTTTCGGCCTGTATCGATCAAAGTGAGACGTTTCATTCGTCTGAAATACTTTTGGCCTTTTAGTTCCAATTAAGTGAAACTGCAGCCGTTTCAAAGTCAGCGCAGCGGAACATCGATGTCACGTGTGCAAAGGTTCATGGACCTTCATACGTATACACACAAACACAGTCGGATGATATAATGAAATCCATTACCGAGAATGGGCCCTGTTCCCTTATGCGTCTGTTTTGCCTCTTGATGTATTGATTGGAAATGGATTATGATGGACGGCGGCGTTGTGAGGAGGAGGTGGCTCAACGCTCTCTGTGGCTGCAACGGGACAAAACAAGTAGAGAGACTTCCATGAGTAGTGGCGGCTGCGGCGTCGATTATATTGTCAAACACGAATAAACGTAATTTAACTAGTATGAATTATAGTGCGTTAACCGTCGTTTGGGAGGCGAAGCGGCGGAGACGCCGTCGCTGGACGTGAGCTGGTGCGTCTCGGGCCACTCGACCCAACTGGACCTTGAGACAGTTGAGGCTTCATCCGGAGAGACAAAATCACAAAGAGACGCGCGGAATCATTATTCTGACACGAATGAAACATAACTCTGACACCTTTTTTTCCCCCAGCAGGATTCAGATTATGTCTTGTTAGGATTCTGACAGCGGCAACAAAAGCTGGAAGTGGTGGCGTCAACATCCTTCTAGGTTGGCACACGTCGTACGTCTGATGGACGCAGCTCATATGAGAGGAATATTTCAACACTGGATTAGTCTGGTTTCTAACATTTCAACAGAGATCTAGATTGTTTCTAGGGGCTGACACTAACGATTATTTTCATAATCGATTCATCTGTTTTTTTTCTCCATTAATCGATTTGGTCCAGAAAATGGTAAAAAAACGTCGACCGTGTTTCCCAAAATCTGAAGGTGACGTTTTGATTTGTCCACACACCAAAGATATTCAGTTTACTGTCGCAGAGGAGCAAAGAAACCAGGAAATATTCACGTCAGCTGAAATAAGACAATTTGGACTTTGTTTCCCCATAAAAACTACTCAAGCGATTAATCGGTTATCAAAATGGTTGGCGATTAATTTAGTAATCGATTGACTGTTGCAGCTCTAATTGATTCCCACTAAGGTTGAATTATTCCAAATCCAAACCCTTTTTTTATTTTTAAGGTTGCAGATTCTCTTTTGACTCGAATCGATGGGATTTCTACAAGAGATGAATAATAATAATAATAATAATAATAATAGTACATTTCAATACTAGAGCACGTTTCATTGCTAAAAGCAATCTCAAAGTGATGACAAGAACAAAATCCCCGAGAAATATCTGACAGGCAGACTTTGTCCAAACAACAATAAGACGAAGAAAAGCGGAAAAACCCACAGCTCCAGAAATCCTCCTCGTTCTGCTCAAAGCTGCTTCTTCTGAGGAGACGGGAGCCACAACATCGGTTCACGTGAGCGCCTCGCAGCTCGGTTGAGCGATGCCATGAGACAGAGCCGTCGCGGGGAACACAGTCGGTGGCTGCGCTCCACGATAAATAAAAATAATCCGGAAGTGACGGGCGGAAAACCACGCTCCAACCTGATTACAGCCACGTGGCAGTAAATTAGGCCGACAGGCAAAAATAATGAATTCTCTCTGAGGAAAATTCCTACTTCACTTCGTCTCTCTCTTTGCTCCTCATCAGGTGAGATTGGGGAGAATGTTGATTACACCATGGGATCAACCACACACACACACACACACACGCACACGCAGCGTGACGTACTGTCATTGTGCGCTCAGAGCTCGGGCGTCTGACACTGAGCCAGAAGCCACGGTGCATGACTGATGAGCGGCTTAATCCTGCGAGCTGACAAACTGTAAACTGCTTCGCTCGTGGCTGGCTGCTTTTATTTGCAGTGCAGCAGAAAAAGAAAGAAAACGTGACGTGAGCCCGCACTGTGGAAAAAAAAGGCTGATGTTTGACATCGTGACATCATTGCGCGTTAGAGCCAGATGCTTTTGATTTATTGATTTATTCTCCGTCCCCATCCGCACATCACTGACATGCATTCTGCATTCACCTACAGTACAGTGGGATGTATTCATCCATCTGCTCCGATATATATTCCCTGTGGTTATTACAACTGCAGGTTCACGGGTGCAAACAAATGCTATCTTTCAGTATCATTTCCACACAAATTACTTTGAATCATTGAGGCAGGTGCTGCTAAGGGCCTGTGACTGTGACTATGAATATTCATGATATGCAAATGACACAGGCCCCGCCCACCACAGCTGCTCATGCTAGGTTGACTGGTGGAAGAATGTGCGCAACAAAATGGCTAGAGGCAACATTCAGCCAAAAACTTTCACAAACTGCTAATGCTAATGCTAACTGTCTGATGATACACCCGCCGACCTCACGTGGATGCTAACTGCTAATGCTAACGCAAACGGTCTGCTGACACACCCGCCGTCCTCTCGTGGATGCTAACTGCTAATGCTAACACTAACTGTCTGCTGACACACCCGCCGTCCTCTCGTGGATGCTTACTGCTAATGCTAACGCTAACGTTCTGCTGACACACCCGCCGTCCTCACGTGGATGCTAATTGCTAATGCTAACGCTAAAGTTCTGCTGACACCTGCCGTCCTCGTCCATGTGACAACACCTCTATAGTAACATGTGATCAGATACAAGTCGCTAAAGTAAATGTCAGACATTTTAGAGGACAGGAACAGAAGGAAAACACTTTTTTTGAGTGGAGGGGGCCATTGCTGCCTGAAAAAGTAAAAGTGCATAATCAATATAATTATTACATGTATGAACATTCTTTCATTTCCGCCTCACATTCTACAAGTTGTCATGTTTTCAGTTGCTGAACAGAGTACGTGTCACAGTCCACTCAGCGATGAAGGGACATTGTCGCAGGTGCATCACAGATCTGAAATCAGTAAACGAGGCACAAGAGCTTTCTCATCAAGCAGAAAAGAACAACCACATTTACTGACGTTTGAATTCATTGTCGCACTGAGGCGGGATGAAACGGGTGACTTGTTTTTAGTATTGACAGTTCTGGCCGGGTGAATCCAGCCCAGTGGCCGGCTGCCAAATGACGGGCGGGCGGGCCGGCTCGGCTCAGTGTGAACCTTTTTTTGCGCGACACTGTGTGTCCAATCGCTCAAGTGGACGAGACGTGAGCTTGTCAGAGATCGTTAACGAGACGCCTCCGCTTGGAAGACATGCGAGGGTTCTCTCGGCCAAACAATGGTTGTTTTTGTGCGGCGAGACACGACTGCGATCTGACACGACGTTGCGTTTGTCCTTTGTTTCGCTGGACAGATCAGGCTGACGGGCTCCTTTTGAGCTCCGCAAGTGGCATCAATTAAATGGGAGAGGTGGCAGTTCCCCAAAGGCAACAATCAACATGTTTATTACAGGATGAACGACCGGTGACATGGGTTTGTAACGTGTGCAAGCGATTTTACAATCTACACCAGTTATTAAGTCTAAACCTTCACTGAAAATCCATAATGTGTTTACACTCTTGACATGAAATCATTCATTTTAAACTCACAGGAACTTTGACAGTCTAACATTACAAAATAAATACATGAAAAAAGGTGCACAGAAGTTTAAACCTCATTCTGCCCCACACCAGTCCAAAACAAAAAAAGTTTCATCCCTGGTATTAATTTGTGATCAACACACTCACACCACAGGGCACGTTTGTGATGATTATTAAAGTGATATTTCATACAAAAAGATTTTCTGACTTCTGTAAACCACTTTGCGACCACTTCCATGCAGAGATAGTCACATGGAAGTGGTCCCAACTCTGACTTTTCAGAGTTGGGACCAGGAAGCAGAGTTGCAGTCTTACACGCTTCTCTGCGCTTCTATTACAGCAGTCACCCCCACAAAACCCCATAGAAACTGTTTCTGCCCCACGACCACTTCAACTATCTAATCCAAAGGGAAATAAAAGAGGTGTAATTCACACAAATCTCATAAAGATCAACACAAAGCCTATAAATGAACCTAACAATAGAACAATAAAATGTGGATTATTTAATATTAGGTCACTCCCATCTAAATCTTTGTTAGTGAATGATCTGATAACTGATCAGCACGTTGATTTATTCTGTATGACTGAAACCTGGCTACAGCCAGAAGAATATGTTAGTTTAAATGAATCAACACCTCCCTCTTATAATAATACTCATATTCCTCGGACCACAGGACGAGGAGGAGGAGTAGCAGCAATCTACCAAGCAGACTTATTGCTTAACGCTCGACTTAACCATAGTTTTAACTCATTTGAAAGCCTAACTCTTAGCCTCCTTCACCCTAGCTGGAATTGTCAAAAACCAGTTATTGTAGTCGTTGTTTATCGACCACCAGGCCCTTACTCTGAATTTTTATCTGAATTTTCAGACTTTTTATCTGAGTTGGTGCTTAGCACAGATAAAGTTATTATAGTGGGTGACTTCAACGTTCATGTGGATGTTGCCAACGACAGTCTTAGTTCTGCCTTTAATTCGCTCATAGACTCAATTGGTTTTACTCAACATGTAAACAAACCCACTCACTGTTTTAATCACACCCTCGACCTCGTTCTGACCTATGGCATAGACATTGACAATCTTATAGTATTTCCTCAAAACCCTCTGTCCGATCACTACTTAGTTACATTTGAATTCTCCATTAATAACTTTACTGAATTTGGAGAAAAGTTCTATTACAGCAGGTGTCTATCAGAAAACTCTGTTAGTAAATTCAAAGAAACAGTTCCTTCGTTATTTACTCTACTGCCATGTGTCGATACAGTGCAGGATCGTTATCAAAACTTTACTCCCATACAAATTGATGATGTTGTTGATAGTGCAGCAGCCTCACTACGTTCCACACTTGACACTGTCGCCCCTCTGAAAAAGAAGACAGTCAAACAGAGGAGGATAGCTCCATGGTTTAATGCACAGACACGCGCTTTAAAACAGACGTCACGTAGGTTAGAAAGGAAGTGGCGTTCCAATAGTCTAGATGATTCTCACCTAGACTGGAAAAATAGTTTAATTACATATAAGAAAGCCCTCCGAAATGCCAGAACCAATTATTTTTCTTCACTAATAGAGGAAAATAAAAACAACCCCAGGTTCCTCTTCAGCACTGTAGCCAGGCTGACTGAGAGTAAAAGCTCTACTGAACAGTCTATTCCTCCAACTCTAAGTAGCAATGATTTCATGAGTTTCTTTACTAATAAGATTATTACCATCAGAGAAAAAATTTACCAGCTTCTTCCCACTAATGGCACATGGTCCAGTACTGTAGGTTCTGAACCAATAGTATCGCCTAATTTTTATTTAGAATGCTTCTCCCCTATAGATCTGGCTGAGCTGACTTCACTTGTCACTTCATCCAAGTCATCAACCTGTCTTTTAGATCCTATTCCATCAAGGCTATTTAAGGATATATTACCTTTAATTAATAATTCCATATTAGATCAGATCAATTTATCTATATTGACAGGCTATGTACCAAAGGCCTTTAAGGTGGCAGTAGTTAAACCTCTGCTCAAAAAACCAACTCTGGACCCAGATATCTTAGCTAACTATAGACCCATATCAAACCTCCCCTTTATCTCTAAAATCCTTGAAAAAACTGTTGCTAACCAGTTATGTGACTATTTACACAGGAATAGTCTGCTTGAAGACTTTCAGTCAGATTTTAGAAAACATCATAGTACAGAAACAGCACTACTGAAGGTTACCAACGACCTTCTCATGGCCTCAGACAGTGGATATGTTTCTATTCTCGTCCTTTTAGATCTTAGTGCTGCATTTGATACCATCGATCACAAAATTCTGTTACAGAGACTAGAACACATTGGGATTAAAGGAACAGCACTAGAATGGTTTAAGTCCTACTTATCTGATAGATTTCAGTTTGTTAACGTTAATAACAAATCTTCCATGCATACAAAAGTGAGACATGGAGTACCACAAGGTTCTGTACTGGGACCGATACTTTTCACTCTTTATATACTTCCTTTAGGCAATATTATAAGAAAACGCCGCATCAATTTCCATTGCTACGCTGATGATACCCAGCTGTATTTATCTATAAAGCCAGATGAAACTAATCAGGTCGACAAACTTCTGGATTGTCTTAAAGACATAAAGGCCTGGATGACTTATAATTTTTTACTTCTAAACTCAGAAAAAACTGAGGTCATTATACTCGGCCCTAAACACCTCAGAGAAACATTATCTGATCATATAGTTACTTTGGATGGCATTACCTTGGCCTCCAGCTCTACTGTGAGAAACCTTGGAGTTACCTTTGACCAGGACATGTCCTTTGACTCACACATAAAACAAGTCTCTAGGACAGCCTTCTTTCACCTGCGCAATATCAAGAACATTAGAAACATCCTCTCTCAAAAGGATGCTGAAAAACTAGTCCATGCTTTTGTTACTTCTAGACTGGACTACTGTAATTCATTACTGCTAGGATGCCCCAATAAGTCTGTGAAAAGCCTCCAGCTAATCCAAAATGCCGCAGCTCGAGTTCTGACAGGAACTAGAAAAAGAGATCATATTTCTCCAGTGTTAGAATCTCTGCATTGGCTTCCTGTAAAATTTAGAATAGAATTCAAAATACTGCTCCTAACCTACAAAGCCCTTAATAATCAAGCTCCATCATATCTTACAGAGCTCCTAGTTTCATATTATCCCAATAGATCACTTCGCTCTGTAAATGCAGGATTACTTGTGGTTCCCAGAGTCTGTAAAAGTAGAATGGGAGGCAGAGCCTTCAGCCACCAGGCTCCTCTCCTCTGGAACCAGCTCCCAGTTTGTGTCAGGGATGCAGATACCCTGTCTACATTTAAAGTTAAACTTAAAACCTTCCTTTTTGATAAAGCTTATAGTTAGAACTGCTCAGGTGTTTAATAAACCATTTCTTTATTATGCTGTTATAAGCCTAGACTGCTGGGGGAACTTATATCATGAGCATCTTTCTCCCTCTCCCGTTCTCTCCTTCTCCCTCTTTCTCTCCCTTTATATCTCTCTCCTTCTCCCACCTTTTCAATCTCTCTCTCTCTCTCTCTCTCTGCCCCCATGTATCTACATTACATGTCACTAACTCTGTTTTCTCTCTCCCCTAGTAGATCTGACCCCAGATCTGCAGGATCCAAACCCGTCATTATTATTATTACTATCATTATTATTAATAACATCATTGTATTTATAAGTATCAGTTTTCACTAATTATAAGTATCAGTCTGGTAGAAATTAAAGCAACTGTTATACTACCCCCCCCATCCCCCGATATGTTTACAGTACATGTCACTAACCCTGTTTGTGTTTTCTATCTCTCCTAGTGTATCTCTGACCCCAGAGCTGCAGGACCCAAACCCGTCATTATTATTATTATTGCTATTATTAATATTAATATTAATATCATCACTATATAATGACAACAACATAATTGTATTTTTTAATTATAAGTATCAGTCTGGTAGAGATTACAGCGGCGGTTGTACAACTGTCCTCTCTCTCTCTTCTCTCCTACTGTCTCTCCTCCCACCCTCTTTCTGCCCACCTCTCCTCTCTTCCTCCTCTCTCTCCTCACCCCAACCGGTCGAGACAGATGACCGCCCACAACTGAGTCTGGTTCTGTCAGAGATTTCTTCCTGTTAAAAGGGAGTTTTTTCTCTCCACCGTCGCCAAGTGCTTTGCTCATTGTGGGATTTGTTGGGTTTTCCCTGTAATATTGTAATATTGACCTCACTATGTAAAGTGCCTTGAGACAATGTATGTTGTGATATGGCGCTATACAAATAAAATTGAATTGAATTGAATTGAATCTCCACCGAGAGTCGTCTGAACGGAGCACAAATCAATGCAAAAAAAAGGTGTGTGGCTGGCTGCAACCACACACACACACACACACACACACACACCTCAGTCATCAATAACTATTCATATGCCCCATCCAGTGGGAAATGACCAATTTTCTTGTGGAGAAAGCTGTGACAGCTCTTCTTCATCATGAGATAAAATCCCACAGGAATCACAAACTGAAGATGTCCAAGCACCAGGATGTGGAATTTTTTCATCTTTAAAGCAGTTTCAGACTGGTTCGCTCTCACCACGCTGTGGCCTCCCGAGGCGTTGTGGTGAGAAGCATGATCCTTTGTCCTCTAAAAAGTCTGTCGTCATTATCTCTGCACATCTTCCCCAGAACACTCTTTTAAAAAGGTTTTTAGTTGGAGAGAAAACATTTTTAAGAATAATCACCGCTGCAACAGCCTTACAACAAAATAAACATGTTAAAATGCTTTTTTTGTTGTTGTTGCTGAAAACATAGAAATTCAAACCACATTTGCTGAACATTTACCTGAACCCTTTTTGGGGGGTGGACAAATCAACATAATATGTTTCCTAGGAAATGAGCAGCGTTGCCATTTGTCTAACTCCATTCGTTTTGGTCAAGCAACCGTTTTCATCTCGAAACCAAACGCTCATCGAAGTGACTGCGCGTGCGGATGCAAACCCCACCGGGCCCCGGCTGACACCGTCCTCACTGGAGTATCAGCTGCGTTGTGAGTTCTGTGTGCATGGCAGCTCTGGCTCCACACACCACTGGAGCTGGTGCTCATTCACTCAGTGGAGTCGATTCAGCCTCACTGCATGCCCCCCACCCCCTCGCCGTCCCCTGCAGCACACAGCTTCTCTTTAATTTGCGTCATTAGATGAAACCGTGAAGCGACTGGAGCCACTGAATCCGAGAGTGTGTCATGAAGGCTCTCTGCTTATACACTCTTAATGCTATCATCCCCATTGCATTCCACTTCCATAACAGAGAGACGCTGTACTTTTTTACTCCTCTTCATTTAGAACTGTCATCACTTAGATTTTACACCCAAAACCTACGAGCGGCTTCTAAAATTGTGTTGCATTAATATAGTTTCAAGGCCATGCATATATATGGAGGGATTTGCGTGCTGTCACCAATGAGGATTGTAAAAGTTCAAACTCCAACAGCAACAAAGCTAACAAGAGAAAAATTACTATTTTTAATCAAATTTTATGAAGTGCATCTCTAAATCATTTTTTAGGACCTTGGGTGCTCGATAATGTAACACGGTGGGACATGCCATTCTGCAATATAAGTACTTTTGAATACTTTGATTTGTTCAAGAATTTTTACATTGTGCTATTTTTTGAAAATGCATCCCACCACTGGCAGTAAATTAATTTCATAGATAAAACATAGATTGTGCCAGTGAAAAGTAAAAGCAGGTCTTATCATTTATTATTTTTCTATATTTATTTATATTTTTATTTTTTGTAAATCTGTCTCTAATATATTTCCTTTTATCCTTTTAGTCACATACTGAATTTACCTTTAACTAACCCCACTAACAGTAAATATACTTCTGTTGCTGGGAGAGTTACGTGCATGTTGTAAATCTTTGGTGTTCAACAGAAAATCGATGACACTGCTGAGAAAAATGTCAGATTTCATGTTTTGTTTTCTAACATCAGTCCTGAGATTTCTTCATGTTGACGCATCTTCCATTGGGGGAGGACAGGTGCGTTTGTTTTATACATGGATTTGACATCACCGGCGGGGCGGTTCTTGACCGACAGGCATTATAAATGATGTGTTGGAGCTTATAAAATATGTATTCTCGCTACAAATCACTCTTTCAATCCACTGATGGTTCGAACGGCAAACCGAGGCGACAGCTGGTTCGGATGCGGAGTGCCGACTCCGCCCTCCGAGCGCGTGTCGGTGTGCGCCGGATCGAAGCAGAAGCGCTCCCTCGGGAGAACGCCTTAAAAACACCAGCTGCTTACTGCGCATGTCACACGACGAAACGAACTTCCGGGCGGGGTTTGAAAAAACTAAAGATTATCAAGTGGTTTCTGTGAGTATTTACATGTTTAATCTTTAATAATTAATTTGATGAAAAGTTGAGGAGGAGAAGTGCATTCATAAATGTGTCTGCCAACAACAAAAAACAAGCTAAATGTTTGTAGCTATAGCTAAATATAGCTAAATCGTTTCCACAGGTGTGGGGCAATAAAGCTAACTAGTTCAATTAGTTAGCTTGTGATTAGCATGCTAGCATGTCCTCATTGGTAATGTTGGCTAACTGTAGCTCCTCCAAGTTAAAAGTTGGTGACTGACGAGTTACAGTGATGTTCAAGCTAACATGGCGGTGAGATGCACTGACTCACCCTGTTTCATGTCCAGTGAGTTCAGCTTGTGTTGTGATACTTGTCTGGTAGCCAACGTACAGATTTCAGTTGTATATGCTTCCCCCTTAAAAAGTGAAAATGTTTCAACTGAAATATATCTGTTATGGTTATTATATACAAAAGCAAAATGACAAGGACATATTCCATTTGGTCGGAGGTTGTTGGTGTTGTAATTAAGTTCTTTTGTTTGCGTTTGGTCATGAGAAGGTGGACAATAGCCTAAGAAAGAATTAGTTAAGGATCGATGGAGGATAAAATACGAGTGTACTCTACAGACAGAAATAGTATATTGTTATGAATAAATATCAGGCATATGTAGTTTTTTATTTCTTTTAACGTATTATATGTAAGTTGACCAGATATAAGTTTTACGATTGTTTGTCGGATGTTTGTTCGATGTTTCCTCTTGTTTTGTTTTGTACATGGTTGTGGGTTTTTGTTTTGTTAATGTGGGTAGAATATATTGAGAGAACTGAATAACACCTTTTAATAATAAAATGATAAATTATGTGCTTTTTAATTTTTATTGTAAAAAAATAAATATATATATATATATATATATATATATATATATATATATATATATATATATATATATATATATATATATATATATCAGGACTGTTGAGGGTCCAGATTAATCATAGATAGGATATAATCTTTCAGTGTTTGACTACTGATGGCAAAAACAGAATTCAGACTCCATTATTTAAGTTAATTGGTTAGAAATCGACTACTAATTAATCTATTTTGATAGTTGATTATTTTTCAAGTAATTTTTCTGTGGGAAAAAGTCAAAATTCTCTGATTTCAGCTTCTTCAATGTGAATATTTTCTGGTTTCTTTGCTCCTCTACGACAGTAAACTGAATATCTTTGGTGTGTGGACAAAACAAAACATCATCCTGGGGTTTTTCTGGCCCTGAGAAGAATAGTTTTTGCACACTTGGTCGTGCACTTTGCATCATCCTGGAAAATTGTTTCGGCGAACGTCTCTGGTAGAACACGTTGACGATAGAAGGAAAAGTCCTGTCTGCTCATCTTTTTTCAGGGAATATGCACTTTCCCTACTTTCTCCCCCAGTGCAGCTCATTAGCTTGACTGCCTGTCAGTCCACTGTGCTGCAGTCTGCCCTCATCAGTCAGTTGGCGAGTTCCAGACAGTTGTCAGTTCCACAGGATGTGATGTGTATTTTCTGAGAGTATATTGTGTTTGCAGGGGGGAAACACTCGCTCAGACGCCAGACGGACGCTCGTCGGACCCGACCTGGAAGAAGATGATCAACACCCAGGCTGTGTTACACAAGGTATGAATAAAGGATCATCAGTGTGTTCGACTGGCATTTCTAGTTTCTCTAAACCTGACCAAAGGTTATTCACATTGTGAAATGTGTTCAGACTGACTTGTTCAGAAACTTGCTCTTGTCAGTCTGTTCTTTTTCACTGGGTTGCCACTGACAACAGGCGAGAGTTCATGTGATGCCACTCATTTGTCATGTGGAGCTCCACTGGATATCTTTCTTTTCTTTCCCTCCCATTTCGCACATCTGATTTTGCTGTGTGTTTCTTTGTATCACTGTTTGTTTCAACTTCTCCTAAAATAATTTTAGTTTTGAGAGTTTTTTCTGTCATTGCTCTTCCTACGCTTAATGCCAACTACTGTACCTGCTCAACTGTCTACAGGACACTATGTTGCCGAAGTGGTATCTGGTGCTTTAGTATCTGAGTAGGTTAATGGGTACAAGTCTGAGTACATGAGCACAGTATCGGATCCGATAGAATTCATTGGCAAAGGTTGGATTTCACCTCATTACGAGTGCACATCTCCTGTAAACAAAGCTCAATCAGTTACCAGTAGTGGATTAAGAAGTGGACTAAGAGGCAAGTAAGTGTTAAGAAATTATAAAAAAATTATGGGAAACCAAACTAAATGTGGACTACTTGTGACATGAAGTGGATGTTATTTTTATTTTTTTGTCATCTGAAGCAAGTTGGCTGTGTTTCCACAATCTCTTCCAACGAAAAGCTGTACCTCCCTCATTTAAATTGAATTTTAACACTAAGCTCTTGTTCTCTTTTCCAAGTACAGTCAACCTGCACAGCCTCTTATCTTTTTTTTTCAAAGTATGCGAAAAGTAACATTGAATTAGAATGAAGCCAAAGTGAATCTGCGCCCCCCGCCCCCAAAAAAAAGTTTGCACAATCTCAGTTACATGGATTAGAAGGTCAGTTTGTTTGATATCCTTTTTATTTGTTATGTTTCTTCTTGTGGCAAAAGTTTCATCCTTTATACCACATTCCTCAACAGACTGTGCAAAACCCCCCCCCCCCCAACAGTTGCTCATGCAGGTTTGTGAAATACGACAAACGGGCATTAATATTGCAACAACTTTAAGGAATGAGGTTACTTGATATCTTGAGGCAATCAGGATGTCATCTATTACTGTTTCAGGAACTCGCTCCTCTTAATATTTCATCATTTGGTGTAAAGACTCGGCGACATGGTAAGTAATTGAGTGCTTGAGGAGGTCATCACACATCACTGTTGTTTTACTCCTGGGTTCACTTCTTCTAATTGGCTGAAAAATTTGTATATTCTCAGAATATTTTCTATTAAGAGAGCAATCCATCACATTCACAAAGCACTTGGTCAAAATTCTATGAGCAGGGCAGAGGCTGTGTGAGAATACAGATGCAAATTCAAAAGGCAAGAAAAAAGAAAAGGAAAAAAAGTCCTGACATATGTGAAAGGAAGAAGATTAATGCTCCGGCAACAGAAAAAAAAGACTACACATCACAGGCTCTGGAAGTACATTATACAAATGCATCTGCTCTACTGTATATTAATAGTGTAGCAACCATCTGGACACATTGATGCCAATTTTCTTTTAAAGCTATTTTTTTCGCACGGGTGTCTCATTTATAATGTTGGTATTCAATGCTCGGCTCCTATGAACTGAGTAAGCAAGAAGAGTGTTTATTACCTCAGCTCGGCGTCGATGACACGTCTATAGGTTGAAAATGAACCTAATGAAGCAGTGAGTCACATTGTGTCTTACACAACTATGCCCGAGCCTTTTGCGATGCCTGTTCACGTGAATTTTGTGCCGATAGACGATGATGTTTGTGGTTGATCATGGTCAGAGCGATAGCTGTTGCCTATTAATTAATATTATAATAATTGCCCAGCCACATATGCCATCTCTCCCTAACTGATTTTGACCTTACGCCTGTTCCTGACCAGGCGTAATATTTACGTCCGGTCTTGGCGAGGAGAATTCTTAAGCCTATATGGTGCAACAGGCGTAACCATGCGGCCGGACTTAGAATGTGAAGTTACGACAGACCAGGCTTCAGACCAGTTGGTGTAACCGACCTCTAATACTTTACCACTTCAGAAAAACAAAAGAACAACATCCATTGAGCGGCAGTTCTGTGGAAAGGCTAGATGAGAGAGAGGTCAGAGGCTACTCGCTGCTGAATATCTGCTGAAATGATGTGACGCATTCATGTCAACATGGAGCAGAGACTAATGTTAGCAACATCTTGGTGAATCCATGCCACGAAGAACAAAGGCTGGGCACTGAGACACTTCCCTTCCCAGTAATCGGTGGGGTGCTCTTGCTCGGTGAATGCATGTCCTTCACATGTCAGAGATTACGTGAAAGCTGTAATTGCCTTTGTGTTATGAGAGAGAGCCCCATAATGCATCATGCCAGACCAAGCTCTAAGCAGGTAGCAAACAATTTCAAAAGGACATTTGTGTAGCTCGGCAAAAACGCCCCAGAGGTTGTCTGTTCTGTGATGTATATTTTAAAGGTTTGCATAACCTTTGGATGTTATACTTGCTACCTCTGAAACCACAGTGTAATTTCGTCAAATGAAATGGAGATGTTAAATATCGTTATATGAAGAAGTATTCCTTGACCTTTCAAAGCGTCTCCTTTTTTTTTTATCACCTTAGATGTTATTAATGGCTTTGTCAGATACGCCAGTTGATATAACTGATCATTAGGGCTCAGTGAACGGTTTCGTACATTGTACTTAACCTGACGGTCGGCAGTTTGACACATCAAGTTTTTTTTTTAGGGCCGACGTTGCATCATGAATTAATGAGTTTAGTGTGAGCAACCAACGAAACGAGCAGCAGGAACAATAACAAACCAAAACCAATTTAAAAGCTTGATATTTGGAAAATTTGCTGCAAGCGGGAAAGCAAGTGATACAAGTCTGATGGAGCATAGCTGAAACACGCTTACGCATTCTCTTGCGGTAAGTGTTAAGATGGAGGACAAGAAGCTGCAAGTTGTTCCACTGCTGATGGAAGCATTGCAAGGCTTCTCTTTAATTGAGATTGCTGTCACTGACCAGCGCCTGACGTAATATAAAAAAAGGTCCAAGCACCAGCAGTCCTCTGTGTAACATAAAGTAGTCTTAATTAAATGTCATGGTTCTGACGTGGTACGACCCCTTGTGTGAAAACCACTTTCAGCTATAAAGTGAAGGGTGAAGAAGCTCTCTGTGATATATTCCAGTAACTAGCCCCAGGAACATGTACTGTACGGTCTACTGTACATCTAAATGGAAATCTAATTTTTGCTTGAAGAGAGAGCACATGGGGCTCTATATGTTAGGATAATGGTGTAAATGCTCGGAAGGTGCCATCACCCCTGTAATTTCACTGTGGCTTCATGTCCGTGGTATATCATCGCCATGTCTAAGTAATACGTGGGGGCTTCTAATCTTAGCCTCAAAAAGATGTATCCAGATTACACTGTTGAGGCACATTGAGATAATTACACAGCGACTAAAACTAAATCATCGCTCAATCAAGCCATTTTATAAGCGCAAAGTCGTACAGTAGCTTGTCGGACTGGAGCACAGGCTAAATGGCTCATATTCAGTGATTACTTTTTTTTAAATATAAACTCTGATAATTATTTTTTAGCTATTAGGATTACCATAGAAATGTCTCTCTCTCCTGCAGGATGTCTGTTTTCCACTGAACAGCCAGACTGTTAATTCCAAGCCAGGCGTTTACATGAGCTCCAAATTGTGCGATTGTTTTATACAAAATGTACCAGATTGCAGACAATTACACAGATTTTTAGTGGTTTACACGTCAGATAATATAATACAGGCAATTGTCAGTGTAACATATGGTTAGTTTGTTTCTTAAATTAAGTTTGCCTAGATTTCCATAAATGCCCTAATGCCAATTCACACTCTCATTCCAGCAGGTATTTTGTTTAGCAATTTTTTTACCATTAGTTCTGCTGAAATATGTTTCAGAAAAGCTGATGGTTGAGTAAAACGTTGATTTCTGCCGTTTGATGTCGTAGCGATGCATTTTCCCATGTGTTGTGGGCATGTCTGTGCAGTATGTGCCGGTTCTTGCTGGACAGAATAGTTAGCTGCAACCGCTCCTGCTCCTCATCTGTCTCGCCATTCCTCCCCCAGGGAACCGGGTCGGCTCGTTGCAACAGCTTTCTCTCCTCCTCGGCAGCACCAAGGTATTGCTGACTCCGACGAAATGAGCTTAAAAAAATGCCCTCGGCGGTTTTATATCGCGGCTTCTTGCAGACATATTCACTTCAGCTGTTTTGTGACTAGTTGACTAAATGGCTGTGATTGCCTTCCGTGGCACATTTGTGAGCAGTCTAAATACAAAAAAAGCGAGTGAAGTGGTAATGTTGAGCCAACAAACGGAAATCCTTCCAGTTTTTAAAGCACTAGCCTCTCCGAGGTCAGCCCAAGGAACTGGCAATTACTGTGTGCTGCTTTGCTGTCTTGTATTTAGAACTGTTTTAAAGTCAAGTTTATGTATTAACCAGTGATGTTATTTAGAATATCCAGGCCAATAGTCGCAGGCAAAGCCAAAATATACTAATGAGGCAGAAGACTAACAAAACAAGTTGCAAGACATAGCTCCAGAGCAGCAGTGTTGGACACTAAGGTTCACCACTTTGGATCAGGCTACAGCTTCTAAGTCTACTGGAACGCCGCAACAGCTTATTGAATTATTTATATTACGAAGGATGAATCCTGAGTTTCCCTCTCGTGCCACCATAAAGTTAACATTTTTAAATTAAATGTCTCCTCAGCTGCCTGGTGACTTTGTCCGTTTTTATATACAGTCTATGCTCCTGACAAATGGCAGCCATCTTTGTTACTGAGGCACCAAGTGGGCAAAGGCAATGCTGCGGACTTCTCAGTGTCTCAGGATTTTAAATGCACCTAGGCAGCATATTGTTATTTTATTCAAACATTTATGATAATGAGAGTGTAATGGTTCCGTTCCTCCACTTAAGTAGTCGTGCAAAATATGTTATCTGCATTATTCATTTTTATGCTTGCAATCTTTTGAGGAATCTTTTCTTAGTTTTTTTTCACAAAGGGTGAGAAATTAATGATCACAAATGAGCAGCCTGAATCTTAATAATTTCTCATTAATATAATACACAAACTCCCATTTATGAGGAGAAATTAGTCAGTGGAAAGAAAGTTCAAATATGCACCAGTGTGGACAGTAACGGTGTCTGGAGGCATCGAATGTGCACAGATCCACACGAGTCCACTATTGTCTTCATATTTGCAAAACTGATGAAATCCTCATTCGCCTCAGCTGTATTATGTTCTGTGCTAATGAGCCAGTGTTTCCGTACTAATATGTATTTAAGCTACTGTAGTGAACATGGCAAACGTTGACACCTGTTAAACATCAGCATGTTAGCATTGCCAACGTGAGTTCATGGCACAAGTTAAAGACAATAATTTGTAGGTATACAACGATATTGTGTTGGTGACTCACACGGACCCAATCGTTACAACTACAATTAACTTAAAATGTAAGTAAAATATGAAAAACGAGACAATAAACAATACCAGCAATTAGACCAGCACAGTTTTAACATTAAATATTACACAATGAGCTTGATTGCATATGGACAGTCTCACAGTACAGACTGACAGAGCTGCTAGCAAGGCTGTAGACTCGTCTAGTTTGTTTTCCTGTTTTATTGTAAAGTAATTATTAACAAAATACTGTCCACTGTTTCCTTGTGAAAGTCAAATTGAAAAATCATCTAATCATTTTGGTACCAACGATGCACTCTGATGGGAATAAATTACCAGTGTGTAGGATTTAGTGGCATCTATTGGCGAGGTTGCAGATTGCAAAACAAATAACAAAAAATCATCTGGAGCCAGTGTTTGGTTTGTCCATTCTGGGCCGCTGTAGAAACACATTGGTGCAACATGGGGGACTCTGTGGAGATATCAAGGCCACATTTTAAGATCATAACACCCAACAATTCCAAGGTTCAGGTGATGAAAGCATAAATATAAAATTAAATTTGTAAGTCCCACACACTGGCCTTTTAAATCGTAGCACATGAAATTGGATATATATGTAGATCATGAATGTGTGAACGCTGGGTGGTGTTTTCAGCTTGCACCGTTGAATAACACTTTTCTGTCTGGAGATTAATGTGTAGCTGGTGAGGCCAGATGATTATGAGCTCATGTCATCATGTTTCCTCTTAATCCTTTGATATGAGATATGTTTTGTGAGGACAGTGGCAAATCTAAAATTGCTAGTATACCCTGTGATGTGTTTCTGTCACGGAAAACGGCCCTACCAGTAAAAATAATATTTAATAATTTTAGTCCTCTAACCCTATAATGAATGTATTGGGTTAGGGATTATGTTACAGCAGTCAGTGATGTGAAAGAGTTTTTATACTTCCAAGATTATAATTTATTGGGTTCTTAAAGGTGTCAGAGATTCTTAACATTGACATATTGATGTCACATCATCATTGTCTGCAAACTGAGTCAGTGAAAGGTTTAAAGTCAGATTCTGCCTTATTTTACTGTAGTCTTGAACATTGTCATCATCAGACCTCTTAAATCGTTTCAGAATGACTTATGATGGTATACTAACTTTAGATGTCGATGATAAAATATTTCAGTACTTTAGTGAAATCCTCTGCCTGTATTAAAAACAGTCTTTTGGACAAAATGTTTTCCATAACGACGCAACTTGGGATTTATTTTGCAGCAGCCCTCATCTTTTGACGTCATTCATTAATAATTTGACCTTTCGTTTTAAGTACCATGCAAACGTTTTTCAGGAAAGTGCTCTGCAGATAAAAATGGGAAAGAACAAAGTACTGTAATCTTGGTTGAATGGAGTAAATCAGAGCAGGACTCACAGGATCATTCACTTCAGATGAAGTCTTTCTTTTTACAAAGGCTTCTATTTTTTTAGCACTCAACATACAGTACTTCATAACTATACCATTTCTCTTAAAAAATGGACGCAATGCAAAATGAGGAAAACATTTTGATTTTCACTTGTGCTGTAAGTACAATTATATGGGAAGCCTCTGAATTAACTTTCAGATTAGGTGATAATAAAATTAGATTAATAAAATGAAACACTCAACTAATATATTTAGGCAAAAATATATTCCAACATTATGCAAATGACATGCATCTGGATTTGCAAGTAATCCCCAATTTCACCGGTGTTGAATTAATAAAGTTTTATCTTGCATCTCCTGAATGTTGAATACGAATTATAATAATACAATAATACGTACAATAATTGAACGTCCAATGATCTGCATTTTCAGAACAACGTTTATTATTTGTCTTGGCAAGACCGAATTATAGACGAGGATAAAATCACAGCTGTATTGTCTCCCGTGTTGGCATACAATGTTTTGAAGGAGACATTTGTTAAGGTTATTCATAATTTCTGACAACAGCAATATGTGACTGATATCATTAATTTAATCATAAAGATATATTCTATAATATAATAAATTCACCCCCCACACATATACACAAGATATGTTGCTGGCTCCAAGACTCACTGTAAGATTGGCAGGTCTGCAGTATGAACCTCGGCATATTCCCTGACGCTTCTCTCTTAATATAGTGACTCAGTGGTTTTGAATCCTCCTCACAGTGCTCTCACTTGGCTTTGGGATTTAAGAGCTTAGCGGTGTTCAAAGATTCATCTGTAGATTTCATCAGTTGCTGATAAAAGTTTTTATTGGCACACAGAATGCATTGTGTGGCATAATGTCCTTGACTTTGTCCCCACTGAAAGCAAATTACTGTGCCAGGGAGAGATTTTAGTACTTTTATTGTTAATGAAGTTAAGACCGATATCTTTTATTAATGACCGTTTGGACATTTTGCTGTTCACAAAGACACAAATGTGCCCTCCCACACTTTGGGCACATTGAAAATATCTCTTCATACAAAGGCAGGACAGAAAGGAGCTTGACTTGAAAAAAAACAAGCATAAACACAACCCCAACTTTCCCCCCTCCATTGATTCAATGCTTTCTGCAAATAAACAAGACAAAAAGGTTTTGTTTTTTTTAAAGAAAATATTCACTCAGTGACCAGAAAATTGTGCCCCTGCCCTTGCAAGAGACCGTCCATTCCTTTTGTGTGACTCAATTTGTGGACGGATTACTAAGGAAAACATCGTGAGCAGAGTGGGAGGCAGCACTCGTTCGACAAATGTTGTAAACAATGATGATTACATTCCTGCTTACTGGACCCTTTAATGCCTGGGGGTCAAAACCTAAACACCAGAGTTAAATTTAACATTAGAGCAGTCAATTCATTGACATTATGAGTAATTTTCACATTGTCAGCCGGGATTGGCTCCATCCCGCCCGCCCGCGAGCCTCAGTAGTATAGCTAACGAATACATGAATTATGTATCTACAAAGGATTAATTCCTCTTTGTGAGAATCTTTCATTATGGGTCTTCAGAACATAAACATACAGGAAATAATGGCTCTGATGAGGGGGAAAAAACACTGCATTACAGTGTTTACACAAAGCATAATCAAAATCCAGCCAAGATTTCAACGTCTGAAGCATCCGAATGCTTGAGGTACATGAATGCCGTCGCAGTACAAAGACACCGAGGAATAGTTTAAAGAACATCCATGAAAAATAATGTCAAGCATAATATTCAGATCACAGTAGCATCTGCCTCGGCCATGCATGACCTATTAAATTCCACTTTTTTTTTTTTTTTACAGCAGGATGTTCCAAGAACCTTGTTTGCCCCCACGTCTCCTAAGGGACTGAGAGAGTTTCTCTTCTGGTCACTGGATGTACAGTTTACAGAACAGATATAAAGAAGGCAAGCTTTTCAGACTTTCAGAAAATAAGTCAAAGAACAAAAAGAAATTGCACATTATTCCCTATTTGCAAAAAAAAGGCTGTATAGTTAGTAAATTCATAAAACAAAATGGACATTTTTCTGGTCATGGCTGTGCTGAAAGTGTCTCATTATTACCCTTGATCCCTTGGAGATAAATGGAGAAAATAAGCACATTTTCTCATACACAGTATAATAACAACAAAACAAATGGTTAGGAATAACCCTGTATTTGTTCGAATTCAACATCATGGAGTTAAATGGTTCAGCGATCTTGAAAAACATTTTTCAAGAAGGGAAAAGCACCATGCCAGGATGAATTCTGTGCACAGATCATCAATTCTCACCATCCTTATCACAGCAGACAAAAATAAATATCTGTCTGAGGCCACGTGGACATTTACAATGAGCTTTGGAGTAAATCGTGTGGTTGCTGCATAGCTAAAAGAAATTTTCCATGAAGCACAACCAAAATAATGCCTAATGGATTCGGTCATCCTCAAAATAGTAGAGCCAACCAGCAGCTGTCTTCCTACTGGGTTGACAAGAGGATTTGGCTTGAAGGAGTTTTTCTGCAAGTTTAATTCTGCTTTCAAAACACCCCATTGAATAATTCACTGACATTTACGTGGACAGTGATTATCAGTGTACTGATTTTTTTACTGAGGTGAAATCTGAAATGGGCTGCTTGTTGAATTATTCCATTAACATCCCAGTGTACGTGATTCCAAATGAGTGCTTTCACTGCGTCAATGGAAACTAGGCATTAGTGGTTAGTTATGTCATGATACTATTTAAGTTTAGCTGTTGGATATGGTTGTCCAAGGTATGTTTAACTGCAAAAGCCAACACTAACATTATTATAATATGACTCTCAATGATGAGACCAACTTTAAACAAAGGGTTAAAAAACACACTTTAAAAAACAAAAACAAAGGATACCAACTTGAAGCTGCCCACCATTTTCTTTGGTCACTGGCCATGTAATGAAAATCGACTCTGACCTCTTCTGGTAAACGTAAACCTAACAAACCTGTTGGAGGAAATAGCTTTGCTTCGTGTCACAGTGTACTTATGTCGTCACCCTGTTTTTGTTTTTGTACATGTGAATCAGAACATCTTATTGTGCTTTTCTGACACCATGGCCCATCATGGCTAACTCCAGTATTTTACCTCAAATGCTCTGTCTATCATGCTAAAATTGTTTTTTAAATTTTTAAATTTTTTATTTGCAACCACATCAAGGTCACGTTCGGTCTGTGTGGGGGGAAAGACACCGCCCTCTAATTCAGCTGAACGAAGCTAGTTCACCGACGCAGTCGGATGCTATTGCAAACGTCTTCGGCAAAACAACACTGGGTCAGTCTGCAAAAAACAAAGAGCCAGGCTCAACTTTTGCTGCTACACCGCGTTATCAGGCTGTCGGCCAATCAAATACATGCATGCACACATTGGCAGTCGATTCTATTGTTATATGAAAGCTGTAAATCGCCTGTTAGCCTTGCAATTACGGTAACAAATGGGAAAACTGATGCACCAGGATGATGACGTTGTTAAATGAGAGTACTGCAAATTGTCAAGGCATGTTTTTGGCGTTTGATTAGCCTTTAAATGAATTCATGTTATTCCAAACAGCCTATACACTATTGTCTCACTTGTACCTATAGCAACACGCCCGCCAATGCAGCTCTGCATTGTTTCAACACAGGGCTTCTTTCTGCTATAAGGCAGAACATGTGTTGTCAAAGCTGTTAAAATTGTCACGTGTGTTATATCATCAACGTAGTCTTTTGTTACCTCTATCAGGCAAATTAAATTTTGTAATCCATGTGCGCAATTATATCCATTTGGCCAACGTTGTATTCCACAGTGTATCAGAGAATTGGGGCAAAATCTGTTTGAAAATAGATTTAATTATCAGGAGTTTGCTTTTCCTCAGAGGCACAGCTTTCATCATTTTATAATCTTAGTTAACTTCTCACCCCCCTTTTCATAATGTTTAATTACATTAGATTATGTGCAAAGGAAAGTCATTATACCAGTAATGCCACAAAGCAGTAGCATTAACAAGCCTTTTGTAAATACTCTGTACCTTCTCTATGAACCTTGCAGGCCTATTATGTGCAGACAATCACAGAGGTAATAGATTTAATGTGATGAATAGCCCTTCACAATTAAATAGGACACTATTTATTTTATTACTTTCTATAAAAAAAACTATCATGTGTCCCATAAAACAAATCTTTTAAAATAGTTATTTTAACATCATTAAAGAACATATAGGTGCAGACACCAAAACCAGACATGCTAGTACACAAGCTATTCACATGCAGACTATACAAAGGTACCAAGATTCTCGAGATCCTAAAAAAAATTCACAGTAATTCATTCATTCTTCTTTAAAAAGAAAAAAAATACTTTCTCACCACAGGCACCAAAAAGTACAAATTTATTACATTCATTACTGATGTGTCACACCTAACGTCTGGTTTGTGGAAAAGTGTCTCTATTGTTACTGTGCATGTCACAAACAATTCTCAGAATGTCATCAAGAGTCTTGTGGTCTGTTGAACGATGGTAGTTAACCCTGACTTCTTTGGCAGGAATGAATCCTTTTCAAACTACAAGGACGCTCAGACAGCACACGCCTCTGCCAAGGTCAATGCCGTATCTAGTGAAAAATCTTTCCTGGATCCACTCTCAAATAATAAAGAAGGAAAATGGACTCTTCCTTGGGTCATGCCCCACCCCTTCAAAAAAATTTCATGGAAATCTGCTCAGTTTTTGCGTAATACTGAGAATTAACAAACAAACAAATGCCAATGAAAATATAACCTCCCATAAACCCCAGAGAAACACAACAATTGTTATGAAAGCAAACAGAACAATCTGACATTTTCCTTTCTACATATTTTAGATTTTAGTGTTGTTGGAAATTCCGAAGTTGCTAGTAGAGCTCGGGCCTGAACCCCTATATTGTACGAGTACAGACTGACGAGACCTTAGTATGAAGTACTAAAAGTGTTCAGTGTTAAAGGCTTGGCATCAAATGCTTCGTTTAATTCTTGGTCCTGTTTACTGGATGACTGATGAGACTTTTCTCCCTGATTTAAATCGAATAACTTACAACTTTATTTCTATAAAGACAAAGTCCTTAAATAAAAAAAAGGGTTAAATTAGAAAAAAGGATTTCAACATTTTTAGATTTCCCAAGTACGGTTATGTAAAGTTCATTTGTAAACTGAGGCATTGTATTTGGCACTGATATCAAACAATTTCCTCACAATGCCTATTCATAGCTGTGAGGGTTAAAAGGGCAACAGGGTGGCATGACCTTGCCACCATGTGACTCATTCCCCAAAAAATGCCATGACATCATATCGCTAAACGCTGGGCCCACTTTGGATCCAGGTACCAAGTTGGTAGAACCAAATTTGAAGAAGAAAAATAAGCTAAATCAGTATCAGATGGACTAACTATAAACCCTAATGTTTTTCTAGTCCACATGACAACACTCACAGATGCACTCGCTATGTTCTGACGCAGGGATCGGGAATATTACTTCCCATTATAACCGTCTCCAGATGGCTAGTCAACCAGAAATTCACAGGATGACAAATTATGCCAGAAAAATGGACAACGGTACTCTCGTCTGAGTGAGTAGCAGTATTTACTGAGGACATGTGAACTGGCTCGACAAAGAGGGGGTCAAATCAGAGTCGCTGCTGAATATGTCAACACATTACACAGCCGCGTCCAAAAGGGGTGGAGGGGGGGGCACGAACCCTTTTCATCGGCGAGGTCAAGGCCTTAACTGGTAGATGATGTAACGCTGCACGGCAGATTGAGCTGTGAGCACAAAGAACAAAGGTGTGAGTACAGTACAGCGGGTGTTAAAAAAAACCAAAAAACTCTTAGCATCTGTGAGGTCCTTGTAGAGATAGGATGTGCTTTCTGATCCCTGTAGAGTTTCTGAATTCATTACTTTTTTAGATAAATATTGTGACTAACTCTGTCTAAGAACCTTGAGTCTAATTTTTGTGACTCATTTGACAGCGCTTTACCTCAGTAAGATTGAAAATGCCAGGGGGGCTCCCCTCCTGTCAACAGAGGAGATGTGGCCATTTGGAAAAGTTGCTGTCAGCGATTAGAATACAAATGTAGTTGCTTTTGACATAATGGGTGTAGACGTCCACGGACCTGGATGATCGGGAATCTTTGCAGACAACTTATCAAAAATTAAGGCACCTGCTTGAGACAAGTGTCTGTGCCATATTTTCCAATGACTCAGTGACTCAAACAGTTAAAACCTGTTGTTGAACCAATAACGGTTAAGTAGATTTTTCTTTTGATATCAGACAGAAGCAGTCTTTAAAGGAGACATATTATGCTCTCTTAATTTCCCCCCTTTCCTCTAGTGTGTTATAGGTTTATTGTGCATGTAAAAGTTCTGCAAAGTTAAAAAGCCAAAGGCCGTAGTAAAGGGAGTACATTGTATGGCACATTTACTTTGGCACATTTTCAGTACTTCCCAGCTTCACTGACTATGGTAACAAACTGGTTCATCCACCAGTAAAATGCTCGTATCAATTCATGTAGGGAGATTAGAATGTAATGGTAATCTTAAAGTACAGCATACGTATAGCAGCATCTTTTAAATTCAATTTACAACTTACATTTGGGGTTCTTGGAACAGGCACTGATTTATGATGTGTGGCATAACAAATTATTGAGATGGCTGTCAAACAGAAAATCTGATTACGCACCACAGTCAGTTTGTATTTGTTTGTCATCCTGCACTCTGGAAGGAGTTGAACATTTGTCATCCTCTTGTCACTTGTTGCCACCTTGCCTTTTTGCATCCCTAAGGCTATTTCCTCCTTTAGTAACAACTTTCCACTAAAAAACATCACCTTGAATTTAGCAACAAGCTGCTGCTGTTGACTTACAGTAACAAACATAAAAACCTATCCCTCCCGATGCAGCAGTTGAGTTTCCCCAGAGTTAAATGTCAAACCTCTTATGAACAGGATGGAATCACTTACATAGAGATTCTCTCCATTATGGCTGCCACAGTGTGCCTCAGGTCATACAACACTCATAGCTGTTATTTTTGGAATGTGTGGTTTAAGAATTTAGCAGATTATGTTGCTGATAAACACATTTTCAGAATGGGCCCTTATAAAAAAAATAAAATAATTTAAGACACCAACAGTAGAGACTCAAAGTCTGTAAAACACCTTTAAACCAAAGGTTGGATTTTCCAAATAGTTACTTTAGTTCACACAGACGAACAGATTCACATTATCACTTGCAATCTAAGCTTTAGACTCAGTAGTGCATATTTACAGCAGACGGTACATGTTTTGGGCCCCAATGCAGCCCCTCTGTTTTTTTTTTCCTCCCCCATTTACTGTCAAGGTGAACTGCACAAAGAGGTAAACACAAAATAACAGCAACACACTTCAACAATCTTGAGATTTACATGGCACAATCATAGCAGGCTCATGAGATATTCATGAATAGATAACGTTTAATCCAGCGTCACGACACTTTGATGTATGCGTTTACAGTGCAGATTTCTGAAAAGATGGGTCACAGACAATCATAATCGTACCCCTCTCCTCTCCTTATGTGCAAAAACTCTCTTTCAATGCTGATTTTTTTAAAAAGGAAAAGCAAATCGCTAATGTGTGTAACCTACAGAGTTGGCCCTTTTCCATTTCTGTGCAAACTTCGTCTGGTTTGCTTCTGAGTAAATGCTGCACATGTTCAATCATTAAATAAAACGGCCCTTTGAATGGCTGAGGTGAAGTGGTTTAAACTAACCGAGACGGACTAATTATCTCTGGGTTTACACTCCATTTTATATCGGCTTCAATCAGCCTATATTTTACATTGTGTGCTAACGTATTGCTTTTCTTTTTTCCAAAAGTTACGTATCACCTATTTCTGTTCTCTTTTTTGTCTTGCGTTTGGACTTTAGTGACGGCTGCTTCCCCAAGGCTGGAAACACCGTAAAGCCAATCTGAACTGTCTAATTTTAGAAAATGTCACCTTCCTACAGCACAGCCAGGAAAAAAAACCGAAAAAAACTGCGTATAAAAAGTCAACCCTCAGAAATAACGCTGAAGTCTGCACATTTCTTCTCTCCACGTTACCAATGTTAAATTAACTTCCTCCTATCACGATGTCGGCGTGACAGATTAGTCACTCTTTGCTGACTGCCTAAACAAATTAATGGGCCCTTCGCAAACTGCTGACACAAACTCAAGGTCAGACAAAGTAATGAAGTGAAAACAAAGTTCAGTCTAATAATCGGGCTCTGGTTGTGTTCTGAGGCAGGTGGGCCGAGAGAAACGCTGCTGTGACAACGACGTAACGGGTAAAGTGGCTGCTTGATTTCAGAGTCTTTCTCAGGGTTTTGTTCTCTAAAGTGTAATTGCAGCTGCGGGTCTAAAAGTTGTCGTGCCATGTGGAGTTACCTGAAGGTTTGTTACGTCACCAGTCTTTGATTCAACGTTTGAGCCCTTTTTTTTAATTTTAAATCTTGCTTAAACATGTTCTTTTTTTTTTCTTCTCCTTTTTTTGTTTCATCTATTGATACCAGGAAATAAAATGATAGTTACTTTACTTTTGAAATCTGCTCTGCAAACATCACAGTACATACATGTGTTTGATGCATCTTTATACATTTATACATACAAGGTTTTTATTAGTATTTTTATTTTTTTCAATGAGCAGGACAGTAGCCTTTATCAATGCAATATTGACAAATCCTAATTGATCGATTTACACATTGGAGCTTTTAGGATTTGTTATCCAGTCTGAACAGCACAGCCCATGGCAAAATATGTGCAACATCATATTGTGTACCTCAAATGTGTTGAATAAGGAATAATAACCACATTGAGTTTTCTCTCTTGGTTCTTCTCTATTGGTTATTTACATTTTCATTTTAGACATATAAGGGTTTAATTCCCTGCTGTGTAAATTGTTTAGGTGGCGCAAGACAGTCCTAAAAGTTTGTGTGTAAAATATTATTTTCTTTGCCAGTTTTATCTCGACAGTACTGAAAAATAGCCTCGGACAATTTACATGTAAACGTCAGTTTTCTAAAAACCTACTCGGGAGAGGAGAGCCCTGTTCTTTACTTGTGCTAATTGAACTTTTATTTGAATAGTAAGGGGTGTTTTTGTTTTCGCTTTTGTTTTTTTAAATGTGAAAACCGTTTGCCTACACCTCGGAATAAAGTCTGTACTGAATGTGTGTCTGCTCATATAGACACCGCAGTCACACCCCCACTGCTGCAAGACGCCTTTTCCAGGTCCTCCATGACCAAGTCCTGTTCAGTCACGTGGTTGAATCGCCTGGATGACGTCTTTTCCAGGCTGTTGAGAGAAATAGGCTCCAGAGTGGTCTGTGCGTTGTTGGCCGGGAGCACGGAGTTTCCCTGCAGCCTGTGCGAGTATGTCTTCCGCCGCGGTCCGTCCGCCGCGCACAGGCTGAACTTGAACACCGCCTGAAATCCACTGCGGAAGTTCTCGTTGAAGAAACCGTAGATGATTGGATTGACGCTGCTGTTGAAGAAGGCCAACCAATGGGCAAAGGGGTAAATGTAAATGTTGATGATTCTGTATTGCTGCTCGGTCAGGCGAGCGTAGTCGCTCAGCATCATGAGAGTCCACAGGGGCAGCCAGGAAAGGATGAAGAGCAAAGCCACTATTAAAAGCATTTTAATCACCCTCTGCTTCTTCTTTGACACAGTGTGGCGGCTGCTTTGGCCCGGCTTCCCCTCACTGGGAACCGACGTTTTGAAAAGTGTAATGCCGATCCGGGCGTACATGATCACGATGAGGGAAAGGGGAGCAAGGTAGATATTCGCAAACAGGACAGTGGTGTAAATCTTCCTCATCTCCTGGTTCGGCCAGTTCTCCCTGCACCAATAGAACGGGCTTGTCTTGTTGTCGTAGCCCAGTAGCACTCGGATGGTTTGCTCCTTGGTCACTTGCAGCATCACCCCAGAGGGACACATGATGGACACGGCCAGAACCCAGATAATGACGATTATCAGTGTGGCTGTGGATATGGTCAGCTTTTGCTTGAACGGGTATACGATGCATCTGAATCTGTAAAAAAAGGATTTTTAAAGAAGAGACAGAATGAGGGATATGAATGTCGACACTTAACCTGATATGGAAAATATCTTTTCCACAGGAAATTGAGTGACGGTAAAGACAATTTACTGTAAGTGGCACATTATATATGTAACTATAAAGGACAAATCCATAAGGAAACGTTGACGTGCATATGTTATCAATTCAATTATCCTCCCTTTGCAGTGGCTTTGTACAATTTTTAACAATGGAGCCAATCATAACCAGCGCCCTTTCATTACCTTCATCATGATAAATGACTTTGGGCATCAGTTATAAAAGATTGTGCACAAAGACGCACAGTAATGTGAGATTTATTAACAACAGAGCTTTCTCAGGTTGGGAGTAAAAAGTCTCAATAATTTTTCTGCAAACTAATATCGTACATTTGTGTTTATTGTATAATTTGACGTGTAAAAATCAGCTAGCGTTGGCCTGCTCTCTTCATTCCAAGCTGAAATTGTAAACTTTTGATTTCACACCCAACAAAAACAAAAAGAATCGGCCTCGTCGTTCCAATGGTTTTAGCGAAGACTTGTATCTGAGTAAAAAATGGAATTGACACTTGCTAGTTCACATTCACACAATTCCACACAAATGGCAATGGACTGGCAAAGTCATTGACGAAGTAAACATGGATGTCAATAATGCAGAATGTGTTTTCTTTAACCTGCCTTGCTGAGGATGGACAGGCATTCATCTCATTTGATAGAGCTCAAGGTTACACACTGTGTTTTGGAGAGTGATACTGAATGCAAGCCTTTGTTTTCAAGAAAACTCCACAGAGCTCCCTTTTAAGTAGTATATAATAAATTAGCAGAGACATGCAGGTAATAAATGGAAGCCATTACGGCTCAGATAACAGAGGACACTCCAGGAGGAATCGATTCGAGTTTTGCCTGAGAATCTTTGGATTGCAGTCTGAGGCATAAAAACCCAAACGATTTATTCCAGTTGGCGTTAGTGATGTTTTTAAGAATAGTCTCTGTCTTGCCACCATGCTGCGGTATCTGGGTGGATAATGGTGTGATGGCATTAGGCTCACACAGGGATGGTCTCAGAAATTGGGACTGCAAAGGGATCTGTGTATGAAAACATTGGCCAAAGGGGCACACACACACAAACACACCAGAGCTCTTTATCTCCTCACCCGTTCCAAACCGATTCTAATCGTGCCGCTGATGGATAAGCGAAATAGGATTTGACTTTTGGATGTTAACGCATTTTAAACTCCATCTGTCCTTTCCAGAGGCACAGACACGCCCTCTGGTGATTTTTATTTAAATAGCGACATAGACGTCACTGCACGTCTGGCGTCCGAGGGCCGTTAACATATCAGCTCTTGTCAGTTTTTACAGCTTGAAGAGCTATTTTCAAACCTCCTGTCCTCCAAACTGTCCTCCAATGCCACGGCCCTCGGTCAGTGAGCGTAGGCTGAACAACACAAACTCCTCTCTGTATGATTCAATACATCCAACAGCACCACAATGGACATGCTCCAAAATACATACACTACTTTAAAACTGTTTCAACAAAGACTGAATGTTAAAGGGGCAGTAAGCGATTTTAATCCAATAGCTAGCTGTCTGTTCTATGTGTGCCAGAAAGAGACGTTTTAGAAACAGGCGCTTCGACTCAGAGGTTTTGGACTCGTGGTTAACACGTCCGTCTCTTGTACCCGAGGCTGCGGTTTCGAGCCCCGACCAGCGCAGTCACAAAAATCGACCAAAAAAAAACTTTCTCCAAAATCTCATACCCCCCTATAAAACCATTATGAAGGGAGGAATTAATGCAGGACAGTTGTATTAAACTGCAGTCATTTTAGCTGCACTTACTTTCAACTGAGTGTATGTGAGCTGTTGGGTCACTGAAAATCAACTTATTTTCGGACTAGGCTCGTTGTTTAACATTTCTATTAATATGAACTACTTAAATTTGTTAGAACTTGACAGCCGCTGAAGAAGGCAGTGATGTACGGAGGACAGCTCTTAGAAAAAGGCAGCAGGTGAACCCATTTAAACCCCTGGATTTAATGTTTTATCGCAAATTATTGGAATGTGCTTTCTACTTTAATCTGCTTGGAAATATAAAACATGCTCCGTAAAAGGAAATGTATACTTGTATATTGAGTGAAGCAGTAATGTTAAAATAAAGCCACTCTACCTGTCGACGGCAATAGCAACCAGGGTGAAGACGGACGCGGACACGGAGATCCCTTGAACCATGCCGCTCATTTTGCAGACAAGGCTTCCAAAGGGCCATCCTGTGTGACAGCAGGAAAGATGCATTTTTACTGATTTACAAAGGTGACTTCACGTTCACACATAGGCGCCATGATGAATGCTTTATAAGTAACTTTGATTTAATATCTGTCCATGCGTGAATGCAGACTGCTTTTAAAAGGCGTCACACCCCCAAAAATAAATCAGTGTAGTAGAGCCGCTGAAGGGAATTGCAATAATATATCTTAAATGTCTTAAAGGGGAGTAATCCCTTCTTTAGCGGTACTTAATCGGGGCTGCTGGATGCAGCAGAGGTGCTTGAGAGAGTAGGTGACAAATTGTGGCTGGCTAAAATAATCACACGCCAGACTGCCATGGGTATAATAATAATGCTTAAAAGGTATAATGAATTCTGTGACTCAGAGGGGAGATCTGTAAAAGTAACTGTTGTTAACAACCCCGCAAACAAGTTAAATGCCTGGGACTCCCCACCAGTCTGTTAGAACTGAAGAAGCCTTTCAGATGAGATGTGAAACCTCTTTTGTTGCATTTTTCTCTTTGGTCGTGAACTTTTATGAAGTGTTCCACGTTTTTATACCATCTTTTGGTGGTAATACAACAGTTTTGCAGCACCACGCACTAGAGAAAAACGCTAACAGAGAACAAGTTTTTTGCGAGAGGTTTTGCTTTGCTGACCTTATATGACTGAAGGTTTTCCGATCAATTGTCGACAGATTGGCCAATATTTTTCAAATAGTTTAATCGGTGGTCTCAATAAAGGCCAATCAGAAGAGCCAACAAGGCTCAAGACTCCTGAGACATTTTCTCATTTCTGCTTCATTGGCTTTACCGGTCTGCTAGTTCTACTAGGAGTCTGAAAAGCACAAATCAATTCGGGAGGTGCAAGCAAAGGAAATCCATCACGTGGAAAAGCAAACAAAACATTTCAACACCATAAATCGAATCAGACATTTAAAGGTTACTCACGTGAAGGAATATGCTGAGGTTTCAAGGCTCACTAACACTAATGCACAGTGTGACTTTTTTAGCAGATCAGTCGTGCTCACTCAGCCGTCAGAGACATTATACAGCAATGACAGCAAGACACTAAAAGAACGTCAGCCAACATAATGGAATGAATTTGCCTTGAACACCAGCTGCTGCATATTATGGAAGGACAAGCGATCAGACGACCCATGTCCTACTTGAATCAATGCTACAGTACACGCTGCCATGGCCAAACTCTTTCACCATGCGCAGTTATATCAGCCTTTTTTAATATGTCGACGGCCTCATTGAGGTCAACGTCCGAGCTTTGACTCGTCTTCTAGAGAAAACAAACGAGACTGGCCATGGTGGGATATCTCCAAAAGCTGTGTTGTTGGAAGTGGTCCAGAGCACCTAATCTGAGGAACCGGGCAAATGCGTCTTCAAAATATTTCAATCCAGAATCAATAAAGATGGAAAAATGTGCTTTCCAATTCATAAGTCTAGCATTTCTAGCTTTAGCCTAAATAATTGATAAAGGGAGCTTTTGCTTAAGTACCTTAGGTGAATTTAATTTGGTGGTGTTCTATCCTTAAGTGAAGGATGATTGGTATTTTCTTTAAATTCAACTAAATTTGGAGTTAATTGATAAGAATACACAAAAGTTGCAAATTTGGATTACAGTATGAGGCCAAGCATGACTAATTACAAGAGTTAGGACTTTACCATTTGTATGAACTGCACAAAATGGAACATTTTCTGTTTTTCTTACAATTTATCTATGCTTGTTTTCTAAACTGTAATGTGACTCACTTTCCCCTCGGATCAACTTAAGTATTTCTGATTCTGATTCCTGAAATCGGTCAATTACATTTCCAGGAAAAGGTGATGGTCCCCAAAATCAGATTACTAATGATCAATAAGCCTTAGTGCAGTGAAATCATTTTTTTTTCAAAGATAGATTTGTTTAATTTTAAAGTTTTTCAACTTGTTACCAAGTTCCTCAAACCTTCAGAGAGAAACTATTCATTTACACTTTTACTCTTTGCACTTTGTTCCATGTATTTGCATTATGTTGGACAGCAAACAGCTTCTCAATGCTTATTTTAAAAACCTTGAATATGCACAGGGACAGGCAACAGTGTTGAATAGATGTGGGCGACGCATTTGCGGGATGTTGCCACTTTCATCTCCTCTGTACGATGCTTCTTTCATCTGGTTCCCAAATTGCACAGGGGCCAATTATCATAATCATCAATTATCATCATTGCCGATGATGACGAAGACACCCATCATCCAAACCATTGTTGCCTAAAGCACCGTAGACGGTGCATTAGATGAAAGCTCTCAAATACGCCACATCTCAGATTTCCAGTTTCGAGAGGCCGAACAAGAGGCTCATATCACAGCAGCTAGACTGAGACAGATGTAACGCTGTCTGACAAATCTATTGTCTTCTGTTTTTATTAATACAAACCATGGACACATGTCCCTGATAAACATGTCAGAAGGTTATTTAACACTTCGATTAGATCTCTTTTTTCCAGCCAATGAAGTCTAGAAAACTTATTATCAACAAAATCTTGTCCCTCTGACTTGTGGCCATCACTTGGCATTACCTCACAAAATGTCATCGGCTCTCCGAGCGTCCCGCACGCCGCTTCTGACGAGTACTGCATCGCATGAGGCCTTAATTACAGATGAGCTTAGTTTTCATCTCTGCGACACCAGCAGGTCTTTTTTTCCCTCCTGCTCTCAAGAGTCTTTCATGTGCCTCTTTGCAAACTGCCGCCTCACTCGACTTGACTCTTATTCACCGGAGGCTCTTTCTCTGTTTCTCATGCTCGTAGATTTGACAAGTGCATCTCTGACGGTTGTGCCTGTAGCTCACTTAGCAAGTCAAAGGACCAGCACAAGGATCTTTTGCCACGAATGCGATGTAATATTCTGAATTATGTATCAGGTAGCGTAAATCACCTGAAACAATTTTTGTTAGCTTAGATTGAACCCTTCATATCTACCGTGGCTTTTTAACCCCCAACCCTAAACTGAAGAAGACCTGCACTAAACCCTTCATCTAGCTGGGTTAGCCCATGTTGCCCTGCCATGTTCCTATAGTAGCCCAGAGAGGACAAACCAAACACTGGCTCTACAGAGGGGCTTTCATATTTTATACATTACCCTGAAAGCCACCGTAAATACTTTCAAATCTGATGAATGTCAGTCAACAGTAACCAAGCTTCTCATAAGCGATAAACTAATTTCAGTTCAGCCGGCTACTTTATCGTGTTGATTTTTGATTCCAATAAAATCATTTCAATTTACAACCATGTACATTTTACAACCTTGTGCTTGTTTTGTGTGTATCCTGCCGAGCGGACTAAAATAATTGATTAAAAAAAACATGGATTAAATACACAGACAAGGGGCATCATCATTAGACTTGAATGAATGGATCTTTATTTGCTCTGCACTTTTTACAGCAGTCGTCTCTGAGTCACATTGCGAATACACTAAAACATTTGAGCCACGATAATATTGGCCATCTGTCATCTGTCTTGTTGAACTTTGCAAAGACGAAATGGGGTGAATAATAAAACGGTACAACACTGGCCACCAGCATGCAGCTTGCCACACAAATATAATCAGATTTTAAAATCTTGTATTGGATCAGCCCTGATAAAATATTTAAACGGCCTCCTAAATAAAGCCTTTAGCGCTGCTATGCAATCCCGGTGCTTCCAAAAAAACTTTCACAATGCACTCCAGATCGATGCCCGTCTGATTCGTGTTGACAGTCTCTGCACTGAGGAGCTCTGGCACCTGTGGGCCCCTTAAACAAACACATGCTTTGTTAGGAGTTGAGTTGTGATCGAATTGATCACAGCTCAACACCATTCAGAAGGAATTTGAGAACATATTCATCCTCTGGGCTGTTGAGGTTCCTGGGGTAAAATCATCAAATTAATCGTTTTTATCTCTTGAAAAGCTCCAGGTGCTTGTACATAGTTTCAAATTTGTGATTTGCTCCATTTTATATTCAGACTGCAGCAGCGAAAGATTCGGCAATGAATTTTCAAGTAACAGTAAAAGGCAAAATACATTAAAACATTTTCTAACAAAAATTGTTTATGTAACTTTTATTTAATCTTTTATGTTTTACTAGTGCCACGGCCTTTTATTTTATACAGCACCAAAATCATAACCAAAGTTTTGGCACTTTTCATATAGAGCAGGTCAAGACTGTGCTCATTATATTATCAAACACAGAGACCCAACACTTCCCCATGAAACTAGAAAGGATGGCAAGTTGTGGGGGTGGGGACGGAAGCTTCTTATTTGAGTATTTAATTCTGAATAATATCATTACCTCAGGGGTTTAATAATACCAAACACTGCCAGCTGGATTTCCTCAAACCCCACAAGCCTGATTTAGACAAAAACTCATATTATGCTGTTTTAGGATGGATATAATCTACTCTTGAAGAGGCAATAGGTGGATAATTGGTGTGTAATTACCTATTGGCAACCAATCTAAAATAATTCTCTGCAGGTGAATGAGGGAATTTGGTTGATTCACAGCAAATTATTTTGTTGCTCAATTGACATGCTCGTGATCAAGGAGGCGTGCTCGCAGGCTTTATTTTTGTTATTATTTTCAAAATGACTCTTGACACAGGGGTTAGATCCAAATCAAAGTCATTTCAAAAAGCCCCAGAACACACGGAACAGATTTTTAATTCAAGTTTAGTCGAGAGGAAAGTTGGATCATCCTGAATTATTGTCTGGTCAGAAGCACTTACAGTACATGAAGGAAGTGAACTCTCAACCCCTATCACTCGCCTGAAAAATCTCTTGTGTGAGATCTGTCATAGAGTCAACTGTCAAGTCAAATTGGCTCAATAAGTAAGAATATCGCCTCCCTGATAAATAACTGCTCACTTTTGTTTGACAAGGATAGGTTATGCCACAATGTTCAGTTTGCGTAAGATGACCATGCCCTTGAATCTTTAGTTGTCCATATTCATACAAGTATAAAGTGGAAAACAAGGGCAACTCTGTTACTTAAGGTAATAATATGTGATTAATGATCAAGGTTAATAAGAGGATTATCGAGGCAAGTTTTTATTACACACCAAACAACAAAATTATTGGTTGCCGTTAAAAACGGAGAGAAAACTTGCCTTAGTGATCAACATTCATTTAATCCATCAACCCCAGCTGCTCTTAGGCTCAGCTGGACTTCCAGATTAATGCTTGCATGTCCGGTAAATATACCAATTAGCACAGTAATAGTTCAGTATTTGTGGCAAATTAAATTATAACTTGTTTTCCCACAAAGTTTTATGGGGATCTTTATATGACCCTCATGTCTGCATACTAAATATCTAACCAAAGCCAGCAGCTGCTTAGCTGCAATAAGCAGAAAGACTAAAGGGAAACGACAAGTCGAGTGTCCCTGCAGGTTCCTCGGGATGCATCCTTGTTTTGGCTGGTGGAATTGATTGGTTTGTGTTACCTCAGGGAGTGTTGCCTGAATAAATATACAGATTAATTGAAAGCTCTGACAAACATCACTACACTTGTCCTTTTTGGCACTGGCTCCTCTCATACGCTTTGCTCCTAGCTCATGGTGAATTGTTGCTGAATACGTCTTGCATGAAACAAGAAACCATGTAATGGAGACACTGTGATATGATCTGGCCAATCAGGACAGCCATCAGGTAGGCAATCATTTTGTTTCTTCGTGAACATGGCGTGGATCCATCTCATTAGTGTAGTCTTGAGTACAGTAGGAGGATGACATGAAAATGTCATGACCCTTTACGAATCCCTTGAAATATAGATTGCAAACATCTTAAAGATTGATCAGTCTGCGGGAAAATTTCCAGTCGTCATACTAAGCCGAGCTAATCAGTTTGTCTCTGTAGCCTCATATTAACCGTACAAAAACGTTACCGGTATTGATTTTCTAATGTAGCTCTTGGTGAGAAAGTGGGTTACTTCCCTAAATGTCAAACCATGTAAGAGTAATACCATTCAGATTGATCGATTTGTCAAGAGAATCGAGGCAGAGTTCTGGGTCTATAATTCATAATTCACTGCTCATGTTTGCAACTGAAAATCTGGTAATTAGAGACTATTGAATATCTAGTACTTGTAAAAAAGTTTTTGCAACTGACTGCTAACGTGTTGTGTTTTGACTGTTAAGCATGTAGAAATTTCAACTTCTTGGTTTCAGGAGCTCTCTAAAATAATTGTTGTTTTATCTTATGAAGTCCATTAATGTCTTTGTCAAATTTCATGACAAACCATTTCACAAATGTTTACCAGGGATATATTTATCTGTGTTCAAGGCAGTTCACCCAGTGGTTGTTGAGATAATTCAGTCCAAAAGTGTTGAACTGACTGACCGTTATCTCTACGACCAGAGACAATCAAGTCCGAGAGACAATCAAACAGCATATTGAAAGTTGAATCGCTTGCCCGCTCACCTGTAATTATGTTGTCGAGCAGCGTTGTGGGCATGCAGAAAATCCCAACCAGGAGGTCACTCACGGCAAGATTCAGGATGAACAAGTTGGTGACAGTCCGCATGTTTTTGCTCCTCAGCACAATGAAACACACCACCCCGTTCCCCACCATGCACACGAGGAAGATCAGCAGGTAGGACACGATGAAGATGGCCGCCGTGGACGGCTGATGCAGGTAAAATCCAACATAGGTGATGTTTTTCCTGGGTACGACCCACTCCACGGAGTTGTTGTAAAATGTCCAGTTGTCGTAGAGTTGAGTCGAGTTTGTTTCGAGTCCGTCGTTCATTTTAAACCTGAGAAATGAGAAAGATGAGAAGATGACTTCAGGGTGATTCAGATTACTTTCTAGCAGAGGATGTAATGTTCCATTTTCTGACTGAAGTTTCATTACTTTCTTTCTTGTTAATGGCTCAGAGAATGAAGTGAAAGATTTCTTGAAGCAAAGAATAAAACTTTGAAAGTGACCATTGGCATGGAACAAAAACAAATTTTCTTTTATCCACCAGTGTCAGTCCATGTCATCCAAAATGTGTGAACAGACTGGTTGTTCCCACTCAGTCCTGCTGACAGTGCAATCACCAAAAGAAAAATTGTGCTTTAGTCCTTTGCCCCTATTCATAAGCATTCTCAAAGACAGTTTTGTTTTATGTTTCAACTTCTTTTGAGTTGTTAAGCTAAAAAACAACAAGAAACGTACTTCTTTTTGCAACAAGTGGAGTCGCCCTCTGCTGCTCATTCAAAAGAATACAGCCTTTTGATACTTTCGCAATGGCTTCACTTTCCGGACACAGAACTTACATTCGTTTTAATTTACAGCCTGAGTCTGTACAACCTTTTTGTGCTCTTCCTGCTAAATTCTCCACTATATTCACCTACTAGTTGCTAACATTGTCAGGTTGTTGTTCGACAATGGACAGGTAATGCAGGGTGGATGCTGTCACTGACTGATAGGTCTAGAAACAATGTTAATGGGCACAAAAGAAGAAACCCAGACAGTTAAAGGGGCAGGAAGCGATTCTAAAGCAAAACAGGTTTCGTAAAAATTGGTGAATATTTCCTCATCCTCCGTCAGCTGTTGCTCTTGCTTGTTCCCTGAAAAGAATTGCTGCACGTGCTAGCGGCTACCGGCCAGGGCGGTAAAACCACAACAACAACAACAACAATGAGTTTCTCCAAAATTGCTTACTGCCCCTTTAAGTCTCTGGCAGTGAATCCAAAACAAAGAGAACAACTGCAGCTTTGGATGATAATTCTTTGCAAGTTCATAAACACAAGTCGTGTCTTTCATGCTACATGTTGCCATCTGACCTATTGCTAACGAGGTGGTGCAAATTTAAGTTGGAGTTTAAGTTGATGCATGCTGGATGCAGTCACGTGGTTTCCATTTATATCTCTGGTGTGCATAATTCATCATAATGACATTGGTTGAGTTCAGCTGCGCCAACATGGAAGCCTCAGCGCTTCACACATTTTTTTCTTCCCATTGTTTGATGTACTGTATGTGTGAACATTGCCGACTTGCCAAGGTACCCAATAAGATCCCAGATCCTGTTCTTCCTCCGATAGAAAGAATAATAGAAAGCCGTTCAACAGAGCAGAACCTTTCAATCAAATCCCATCTTGTCAGCCGGCAGTATCTCCATTACACGAGAGGGAGAAATAATGGCATAGAAAGTACGTCTTACAAAAAGTGACATTACAGTGAACTCGACTTCAATGAAGAGAAACATGAGAAAGTTTCAACTGCTATACTAAAATGAAGAAGTTCAGAAGAAACCAATAATCCAGAAAGATTGCACTTTCCACTCTTAACATCAGTCTGTGATTTCAGTCTGTTTTTCTACTCTCATCTACTTCCACATGAGTTAGTGAGTTTCTTTTCAGTTCTTCAAACAACTTTCAATAGGCGAGAAGGAGCCATCCTTGCTGCATACATGAAGGAGAAGAGAGCAATAACAATGGCAGAGTGAGGCTGTTGTTGTTGTTTTTTTCCCTTGAGAGAACAGAGCAAACTGATGGAACAATGCCAAAGTCTGCAACAGATCCTCGATCAAGAACACGGCTGCGGTGCAGTTTGGTCCACAGAGAATATTGTCTCAAACTCTTTCTTTGACTGATTTCAGAAGCCAGTGACTTTAGACCAAAAATCCTTTACTACTAAAACGGTATATTTAGGAAGACTGAGGCTCAAACTAACAATTCTTAGATTCAGTTCCTCAAATTCCTAAATTAATTGATTGGTCTGTAAAATATCAGAATTTAAGAGAAATTGCCTCAGTTGAGTTGCTTGTTTTGTCCAAAGATGTTTGTTCTATTGATCATCACTATATCGTTAAAATGATTTAGCAATTATCAAAATCATCAAAGCTAAATATAATTGTTGAAGCTTTGGTTGAAACGCTGACATGTTTCCAACTGCTAAAACAGTTGTTTAATGGATAAGCTAATCCACAGAAAATTGTAATAATTGAATAATCTTTTAAGCCATTTATTATGCAAGATGCCTAACCATTTGGTGCCTCCGTATCCAGAAATATTTGTTCATTTATTGGTTTGTTTGTCAAGCGATTGGTGTAACTGATTTTCTGCGTATCTCTGGAATGTTTAGTATTCATTGTCAATCAATGTGTCGAAAAATTCCCATCTGTAATGAGACTTAAATTTACTGTGGCTAAAGTTAACTTGGACATTTTGTATTGTGTGAAGTCCTATTAGACCTCATCTGTAGTCCGCCGCCTTTGTAGCTCCAAAGTGGGCAACGAACAGCTGTTAGTGAGGCGCACAAGTGTTTCAAAGTGGATTTTCCCTCCATGTCAACAGCGAACGAACAGCTGTGACAATATCTACTCGTTAAATTCTAAAGTGCAAATTTGCATCAGATGAGTGTAGCTGTTGTGATCAAGAATGCAGCTCATTATGTCTAATCATATGTCTAATCATACATCTAATTGCGCTTAATCATGACGTTACGATGGCATTGTTTATGGACTAAAGCAAAATTTAGGTGGGGAAAAAAAAAATTGTTTTTGCTGTCGAGCTGGCGTTCTGTGATTTTCCAATGTTGGTTCTTTAAAATATTTACTCCGTTTGACAGTCCCTTCTATATGACCCATGCTAATGGAAAAATCTTCCAAGTTAGAGCCATTTCCTGGCTTCACATCACTGACCGTGATAAATCTTGCAGCTGGTAATATCGCTCTACAGGCTACAAGCAGGCTGCTTTCTGTGAATGAGCTTAAAAGAGATAAATGTGAATAAAACATGAATGGGTAAATGTAGGTTTGTTCTGAGGGGCAGATTTGAGAGTAGTCTGTGTAATAATTAAAACTGGTATAGAAGGAATTGTGGCTCGAATTATGCACTTTCTGAGGTTTTACTCCTTTTCTCTAAAACTCCAATAGACATATAAAATATGTTCAGCAATAAAATACCAAAAAATGCATGAGCAAGGACTCTGACAAAAAGGTGTTCCTCAGTGTCCAAGGTGAACAGTGTCCTCACAGATTTTGCAGAATGCCTTTTTGGCTTTCTTCTGCATTAAAGGCCTGAAGACAGAAATGCTTTGAGCGCAATTTCATGCGGACGGTTTGCTTCAGAGACGGGCAAGTTTTGCCAAAAAGCAGAAAAGGCCTGTGAATCTGTCTCCTGGGTTAGGAAATGTAAAACCAATGTCAACCTAGAATGTGATTTGTGTGATTTGTGCATGCCCCAAGAATGTGGTGGGGCTGCAGTCTTCTGTGATTTTTTTATTCCTCTGAGCTCACGGGCATCTGTTGCAGGAGGCAATAAATGCCAATATATTTTTGGGTTATCAATCCCATTCTCACGAATGCAATATCTAAAGAACGCCCAGAGGGAACTTCCAAAGTTTGCACGTGGACTCTTGATATGACCTGCTTAGAATTTAAAGACCAAAAGTCAAAGATTACGGTCACAATGACCTCACAAACACACTTTGTGGGCCGTAACTCAATTATTCGTATTCGTATATTTTATTAAATTCCCTGAGATTCCAGCAGCCTCGCACCATCAGATACTCATCAAATTGACAGGAACACAACCACGAGGTGGTTATTGAACCTGGGCTGACATATGTTGTCCGATATCATCTTTCTGGGGAAGCATTAAACTTTTATGAGTTAATGCTCCATCTGTCCATGCACCGGATTTAAAAAAACAACACTTTGTGCGGTCGTCAGTGATTGATCTGGTTCTTTATGATTATTTGAAACTAATGTTAAACATACTCACCCATTTACAGTATCAGATTGGTGATAGCTTTGTAAAGTATGTTCTTGTTGAGGCAATGCACTGACATTCTATCATTTTAATCCAATAAAATCCTATTTCTATGTGAATGAGAAATAATGGATACAATGTAGTTGCATCCAACAATAGGGCACAATCTGTGCATTGATTGTATACGTCATAATTGGTAAAGACACAATACACAGCTCCTTTCTCCTTATCTATGATTTTTATGCATAAGATGGAGTAAATTGCTTCCTCCGTCCTCCATTGTTTGACCCAGGAGGAATCATTGTAGTGTGGAAGTCTTGCTGCCCCCCAGAATGAATAACTTCACTATAAACCCAACTGCCTCATAAAATTGTGATCAGTTGACTGGATTCAGTGATTGAAGATGACTATCGGAGCATCGTGCATCCAAAGTAAGTCTGGAGGTTGAAAGCCTGAAGAGCGAAGTGAGCTCATTATGTTGGGAGATCAGATAATGCTGCCATACATGACCTCAGGAAAATATTTATTAACTGACAAGTGCATTACTCCAGATATGATCTGCAGTATGATTTGCCTCGGGCTGACTCAAGGAAGTAAAGATTTACCATAAATCAGCGGGCTTGGAGTATGTCAAGTTATTATGCTCTAGGTTACGGAGCATAATATTACAAATATGACATTTGAACGCATTTCATATTTTGGTGGCATTTGATTTGAATGTCTCCGCGGTGGCCGGCAAACATTCACCCGTGCAGAATAAGCTCAGCGAGGACTTACTACTAAACATAACTGCATTATTTAAACCTCCATCATGTCAGTTTAACCTCATTAACCCGACACCATACCCAGTTCATTATCCGTCATGAGACTAACTCCTACTGAGGAGCCTTAGAGGCTTCCTTTCTTGACTCGTGTTGATAAATTCTTACATTCAAAGCAAAGGGACAGAACAGAGGATCTTCCATCCGTCAACCAGTCAGTTTGGCGTGACCGTCGGGGCGAGCAAGTCCAGCAATGCTAAAAATAGACATCGGTTAAACAATACGTAATTGAAGCGATCTCTCTCGCTCCTTACTTCTGGTCTCGGAACAGCGTTACAAGTTACCCTCTCATTTTTAATTGACGCCCTCTTGTTTTTTTGTCATTTTGTGAGTGCGACCGGCCACCGTGCACCGATTGGACGCACAAGCTTTCAATCGCATTGTATCCACGCTCCAAAGCATTAGGTGCGTGACTGTCTATTTTACTCTAATGGGACCATAATTCCCAAAATGAACATCATGCTGTATTGAAGAAGCCTTGAAGCTAGCGATTAAACCATAAGGAAAAATGTTTATTTACGTTATTAATCAAGTGAGAAGTATTCTATAGAAACAACCAGTGGAGGAGTCGCCCTCTGCTGGTCATTCCAGAGAATACAGGCTTCAGGTACGAACCAATTGGCTTCATTTTCCGGACCCGGTGGCTACGTCCATTTTTATATACAGTCTATGATTGTTGCACGGGTAGATGGTCATAGCGGGCGAGAGAGATAGTGGGTGAGTGATGGTGATGGCTGAAGCAGAAAGTTTGCAGTGTCGCTGTGAACTATAGTAGAGAAATGTCGCCTTTATGACCAGTTCAGGCTGTTTGACAGTAAATGAAATGCTTCAAGTCCCGCTGTGCTCATGATTCACTCATTTACTCACCACTGCTCCCTCCCTTTGTGAACAGAGTCATTCTTCACTGTCTCTCACACCGGTCCGCCTCAACCTCAAGTCTGCAACACTGCTCTCAATTACACCACCGTGGTGATTCATATTCAATACCTCCACCCCTGCAGCTCTGCTCGCCTCTTTGTGCACAGGGCACCGAACTCCACCGCTGTCAACTGTATCCCTGAAAATCAGCATTAGCCGGTTGTGCAACCTCCAACAGAAAGAGAAGAATTGCCCGGATGATGGAAAAAATGACCTATAGTGCCGTCGCTGTTCCATCTGTACCATAAATCAATTACCAATTACCTAAACATGGAACTAATCATTGAAATTATTGATCACAACGATGAGAAGATCACATGCATTAAGAATACAAAGATTGTACAGATTATAATAATAATGCTTGCATGGCTGAGAAAGATATGATTATAAATGTTCATGGGTTTCAATTTTACGATTAATCCTGAACACATTGACAATCCAAGTGTCACTTGAACACCACAAATGAAAATAAAAACCCCCCACCAGATATATCCCAGAATTTCCTCAAGCCCACACTCCCACTCCGGTGCATCCTTTTCTGTTTGTTTTTGCGGGTGTAATCATATTGGATATTTCAGTCAATTTCTTTTACTGCCTGTTATAAAACAACAGCAGAGCTGCTGCACTGACGTGCTTGTAAAATATTTCCCATTGTCCAGCGTCAGGCTCACGTGTGAAGTGGAAATGGTCAGGGGGAGAAAACCTGTGGGTATTTAGAGGCAATTCACATGGCGGCATGAGTATTTCAGTATTTTAGCAGTTTGTTGTTTTACTGTACATCCTGTCCATCATCCTCCCTGCCTCCCTTCAGCCTCTAAAAGTAACGCACACGCCCCTGATTCCCTCCTCAGTTGCTCCGCACTATGCGGGGAACACACCGCAAAAAAAAATAAAAATATATATATATATATAATTATAATAATAATGCGTTTCTATTCTGAGAGCGAAGAGAACATGCGTGCAACATATTTTGTGCCAACACTGTCGCGCGCATCGCTGGTCCACAAAAGCGCGCGAGTTCGAACGGCATGCAGACTTCGGGAGGCGACCGCGCGCTCAGGCGCACGCATGACTGACCACTCCTGGACAAAGAGGTCCCTGTGGTCCCTGACTTCAAAGAATCAAAGAGAAAAACCCCGCTCGACCCGCCTCGTTCACCTGCGTCGAGCTCCAAACTTAACAACTCCAGCTTGTAGAACTCTTTCCAACGAGCGATATAGGTTCAAATAAAAAAAAATTAAAAAACCCACCGATGAATATGCAACTGCAGCATGTCATGGTGCACGTGGACGCCGGTAAGGTCACTTGACTTACCTTTTGATTTGTTTCAAATCAAGCTGACGACGGGCTGTTTGCTGTGAGGACGGGGAAAAAAAGTGGAGGGGGGAAGAAAAAAAGTCCACTTTCCTCCGAATAAGGCATACGTAGGTCAGGGTGGGGAGGCGGGGGCGGGATACAGAAGATGCACAGACGAGCGTGAGAAAAAACAAAACAATTTAAAGAGTCAACCCGTTCCAGTCTCCCTGGTGTGGGTCAGTCCGGGCTTTTGCTTCGTGTGCCACGGGACGCGCGCTCAGCTCAGCCACTCGGAGCGCAAGTGGAGGATTTACAGTCGGGTCCGTTCGTATTTGACGCGTGACGTCGGGTAGTGAAGGGGGTGGGATGAGAGCATCAGTGGTTGCGTGATGCCCTCTCTCCCTCTCCTCCTCCCTCCTCCTCCCTGATCTCCTCCAGCTGCTGTCTCCAAAAATGTCAAGAGTCGCCGATTAGAGAGACCGATGGTGAGAGCGCGCGGGTTCCGCAGATGGAGGTGAGCCGTCGCTTCGCTGCGCTGCGCGCGACACATTGAGGTCACGGTACAAGTGTGGCCTGTCACAATAAAGCAGCAGCAACAACGACACACTGATGATGATTATTGATATGCGTCGAAGACGCATATTGACATTTCAATTGATTGATTAAAGGAGGAATTGGGCTTAATTAGTTTCAAATGAGCAATTCAATTAAGCCAATACTGAACACACTATAGGCCATGTGCATTATTTAAACTATACATTAAAGCTACAGTGTATATTAATTAAAAGAACTTATTCACAGAAATTTAATATATTGTCCACAACTATGTGTTCATATATATATATATATAATAACGATGTTTTTTCGTCAACTCTGAATGAGTTAAATATAGTAACGTGAGGTGGACCCGACCTCCGTGTGAGTCGCCATGATTGCTACGTCGTGTTGAATACGATGTTGCAAAAAACGGTTTCAGAATAAGTCGCATTCGCGTTAGTGGTGCCGCAAATGGAATCAGCGGTGCGCCACCATAAAGTGCCCCCTGTCGGGTGCTCAGTTGGTTGCAGTTTGCAACTTTACCACCAGATGCTGCCAGAAGAATTACAAAAATGACACACTGGGGCTTCAAGTTAAATATAAACTGCATTAAATGAGGAAAATGTCTTGAATTTGTTTACTGTATAATTTGACTTTTGTTTAACACGGACAGCTTGAGAGGTTTATAATTTGTAGTCGGTTAAACTTTAGTAGATCATGTTTTTTTTCCCACTCATTCTCATAATGACATTGATTGGTTGAATTCAAAGTAAAGCTCTGTGATCAAAGAGTTTTGATCACAGAGCACATTTTGTAGATGGATCCAGTTCTGCACTAAGCTTTGTTAGCTGCTGCTGCTGCTGCTGCTGTTGTCATCATGTTTCCTACATGATAAACAATTCACCACAACACACAGACAGGAGTTGTCAAGTTTGAAGGGTGCAAATGTGATGAATAGTGATTAACAAAAAGCCTCAGGCTGCAGCAGGTTGCTAACACTGTACTTTCGCTGAACATTTGCTCACCGCCAAAGTTGTAGCTTTTGCGGCTTTGGGGTTAAGTCCTCTCACAAAATCTAACTTTGTCCATCCAGTCTTTCCAGTGGGACTAATTAAGTTTAATTTATTAAAGTGAGCGCTGCCACTGTCAAGTATGTTTTCTTTATCTGGGCTCCATCATTGGTTTTGTGGTTTAAGGCGATGTACAGTAAACGTAACAACACAGTACTGGATCTGCCCTTCTGTTGCTTGTCAATCAACCACTTTCTGTCTCCTTTCCTGTCATCACTACTGAATTTGAGATAAAAATCATAATTGTTGATCATTTTTATATATTTGATAGGAATCCATCCAATAGCAGTTTCAGTCAGGGCTGACTGACAGACAAGGTCAGGTTTTTACTAAGTAAAACTTTGGATATTGATAGTTATGTAGAGGTAAAAGTTATTCCACATAACTTTACCTTAAATGAAAACTTCAAATTAAGAAATTCCATTATTTAGCGTATTAAAAGATGGCCCTGTCTCCCAAATGAGGTTATTAACCAGGACAAATTCTTGTCCGTCTATTAGTCTATTCACCGTTTTCAGGTCTTTTCAGGTCTACTGAGGCAGAGTTCTCTGTAGTTTCCACTCTAGTTATTAAACCCTGATTGACCCTATTCGAGTTCTTCTTTTCAGCTCCACCTGCCACAGAGGAGGATGGTTGACAGGTGATTCGTATTCTCAATAGACTTTGATTCAATCTCTTTAGGCTGCCACTTTTGACCTTCTGTGGGGTATTTATGTTTTTATCTAATTTTGTATGAGGAGCCACGCCTGAGCGCCGCGAGGTCCTCCAAGCCCCTTGAAAGTCAGACCTGCACGGCAGCTTTTGACTGGCAGACTGTGCACCAGATGTTACAGATATACTTTCTGCCCGATCTGCACCCTAAGTGTGACGCCGCCGCTGCTGCTGCTGGTTGGATGGTACAGAAATTCAGTATTAATGCGTCCAACTCAGCTGAAGTTTAAGCAATTTTTTTTGCTGATTGAAATCTGACAAAAGTGGGAGAGTGAGAGTCGAGCGGAGAGCTTTTAAACAGACCGGAGACGATGTTCGTTTCTCAGCTGGTCCAATCTGCTCACTCCAGAACTGAGGATCAAGGAAAGAAACTCTATATTCATTTAGAACCTTAACAGAGGTTATTTGAAATTGCTTTGCTCCATTTCTGCCCATTAATGCCTCCCAGTAGTTTTAAAACCAAACAATTTTCCAAGAGTCTCTTGTGATTGATGGAAGGAAAAGACTCCAAAGAGACAGGAACACAGTCATTCTCGATGTAAAAAATAAAAGTTTGACTCATTAAAGCCACAGTGTGTAATATTTAGAAGAACTTATTCACAGATATTGAATATATTGTCCACAACTATGTGTTCATATATGTATAATCACCTGCAACAAAGAACCAATGTTTTTTTAGTCAACTCTTAAATATAGGAACATGAGGTGGACCCGACCTCCGTGTGAGTCGCCATGTTTCCTAAGTCGTGTTGAATACGGTTGTCGCACAAAACGGTCCACAATACGTTGCATTTGCATTGAATTTTCAGAGTTGCCGGAAATGGAATAAAAAAATTACACACTGGCTTTATGTATACTGTTTGTTGGCATGTGAGCAAATTAAAGGACAAAATCCCTCAAGGAGGCCGACGGTGCTGTGTTTACGTTTTTCACTGGTGGTGGAAGTGGATGTGCAGAATGTACGACATAAAGAATGTTTTCAGAGAGGTCTGAGATTGTAAAACACGTTTCTGGCTTGTTTCCAATTGTAGATTTACTAATTTGTCAAATAATCAGCGCAATGTAATCCCGTAATCCATAATCTACCAGCATTCCTCCGTGTAGTTTATCTTCAGCACATACGTCTTCTATGTTTGTGCTCCTTCGCTTGCTCTCATCTTTAACTGGCACACATCCTGCTTCAGTATTCTAGTCCATCTCTGCCAGCACTTATCTTTTCTCTGCCTTATCTTTTGTCATTTCATAAATCACTCGCTAAGACATTTTCGGAGACTGGCCGTTACATAATCCTTTTTTTATAATTAGGCTTGGTGCAGTGAATTACCACTGAATCTTCCTTTTGTTCCCTAATATCAATATTTTCTTAGCTATGTATTTTTATTTAGTCTATGCAAAAATATTGCCAAGATGAAATGAAACACATTTTCACTTTTGAAAATCTGACGGACTCAAGGCCTTAACCCCTCATGGACTGTCATCTGGTGGTATCCACCGTTACAGCTCCAATTCCTCGCCCAGATCGTCTGTGATACCATTTTATCCCCAACAAATCACCACGATCACAGGCAGACAACCCCAACTGCAATCTTTGCTGTGGAAGGAGGTTACCACGGACATTCTGCCGAGTAAATGGTAAATGGACTGTATTTATATAGCACTTTTCTAGTCATATAGACCACTCAAAGCGCTTTACAGGAAAGTCACATTCACCCATTCATACAGTGCTGCTATTTACCGAACCGCCAACCTTCGGGTTGGTGGACAAACGACTCTATGTCCTGAGCCACAGCCACTGTGTGAGTATCCCTCACACGGGAGAAGTATGCTGAGATAAGACCATGGGGTTCTTTGAGAAATTGCTGTTGTGCTGGAGGGAGGGCAAGGCAACCAAAGAGAAGCCTGTTACCATGGTGGGAAGCAGTCGCCAGAGAACCACATGGGCATCCTGAGCTATGCAAACAACTGCTGATTTGGGCAAAAATGGCGTACAGCTCACATTCCTTAATATTTTACCAACTTCAGAGACCTGACAACATCCTGTGTTCATCCAAGACCGAGAATATCACGATGGTGGAATTCACCGTGCCTTTGGAAGAACGAGGTCCACAAGAGGAAAAGTATGACCCCTTGATAGCACAACTGACGACAGCAAGACTATTCCGAGTCGAGTTGGAATGTCTAGGCTTCCTCGGTGTAGTGTGTATGGAGGATGTTTACCGCGTAACGCTGCGTTTACACCAAACACGAAGTACATTTTTCAAGCGATGAATTAACATATGAAGTACAAGTACGAAATTTGACTCATTCGCTTCACCTGCTCCAGTTGAAATATTTGCACTCAAGTTAAATATTCGCGTGATCGATGTTGTGATAGCCAATTAGAGTTGAGATCCTCCCAACGTCACTGACGTCCACGTCCAACAGAAAAAGGACGGCTCTCCGCAGCTGCGGAGCGAGAATCCTGTCAGGGGTGAATGAGGAGAGAGCGATGACTGATGACCCACCACCAACACATGACTGATCACAGCAGAATGTACAAATGGACAGTAATCGTAGTGTGTAATTGCTTGAAAATATTGCTTTTAAATACAGGAATCTAAAAAATATTGATGTAGAAAAGTACTTTCAGAAGTTTGGCTTGGCTTTATTCATGAACGTCATATCTGTTCAAAATACCAGAATTCCTGCAGAGATCAATTAAACCGAACATACAAACATTTTTTTTCACTGTAATTGAGCATTTTCAGTTTGGCATGATTGGCAACAACCCGTGAAAGTTTACCCCCCGGAGCTGTAGTGTGCTGCTGGCATACAAAAGAAAAGTTTCCCCACAGAAAATTGTTGCTAACATTGCCTTATTTTTTCTCATGAATCCTTTAATGAAATATCTAACTTTTTGGATTGAGTGGGGAAAAAAAACTACCTCTGCTTAAAGACATAATTTCATCTGAATAGTTTTAAGTAAGAAATTATAGGAAGTCTACATACAAAGTTTCTTGCTTACAATTTTTTTAAAATTAGTTTTAGAAAAGCAATTGCCCACAGCTGTATCAGTAATAGATGTTTTGAATTGTTTGATTTATCTTTGATATTGCTTCTGAAAAATTAGATCACATCCAAGGGATCAGCATCAAAAGACTCAAATTGAGAACTTGCCTTGGATCTAAAATATTCAAGTAAACAGACTGAGTTTTGAAGGTAACACAGTCTACCCATAAAGCTTGTTGACCATGACAATATTATTAAAAATACAATTGAAAGAACATTCATCATATTCATAATGTGAAAATATGCAACCACAATAAAATTGTGTTTTAAACCATGATCATTTCTTAGGAAATTGTGAGACTTTAAGGATATCATGCTACACGGTGGCGAAGTGGTTAGCACTTTCAACTCACAGCAAGAAGGTTCTGGGTTCGAGTCCCAGGACGTCATCTACTGCACATGATGAAGTCTGCGTCGACTCATTTCCCCTCTGAATTAATTTCCTGGTGTTAAAATCTTGAAGAAAACTATTGGGGACAATTGAGGGACAAATTGCAGATGGAGGTCCCCGTCCAGCCTCTATTAGGTTTGTGTTGTTTCACACCCGACTAGAGTTTGGAAACTAATTCCAGAGCCACGGGGAGCAGGACGGAACAAGTTGTTAGATGTAATATCTCAACTACGAAGGGCCAAAGGGTTCACCTGGGTGTCTACTTAAGAAATTGCAAAAGGTTCATTTTATGTTACGTTATTAGGTTAAAATTCAAATTATGATTGCATGCGTTCACATTCCACTGCTGTTTCATGTCATTCAAAGTAACAAAGTGACGCCATGCCCTGCAGGCAAAACTAAGAAGGTAGTTTAGTTTCAAAACTTTCGCCATGGATTTGAATACAAATGTAAGTGTAATGAAGCGGCCACTCGCACGTTTTTTTTATATTCTCCTGCTCTTTTTGTGTTGGTCTAATGGAGTTGGTACAGAAAAACAACCAAAAAAAGACACATAGCCTCCGACTTCACGCTTGGGTTCATGTACAGAATTGGTTGGTTCATTTTCTCTACCTCTTTGATATCGCTTTTAAACATGCATATTTATTCATTGTCTTTCCACCGCCTGTGTTGTGTTCATTTATGCTATTTTGCCTTTTTTTCATTGTCGTTGTTTTTTACTATTCCCTTCTTATTTGTCGGTTCTACATGGTCATCCTCATTTTTTTTGACCTGACCAAAACCCCAAAACCCAAAGATATTCACTTCACGAGCAACGAATCTCCTCATTTGAGAAGCTTGAACTTGAGAAACTACACAAAAAAAGAGACTAATCATATCACTTTACAAAAGTTTCAAGTTATATGATTAGTGAATCATTTTCTGTGGAGATTCACCAAGTGGCACCGCATTGGATATCTAATTTGTTTTGTAGATTGCATGTTTGTCTGGTTTGAAGCCCATTGGAAAGAAAAAACTAACCAAACACAAATGAGAAATCGTTTCCGCTGCAACTGAGTTTCAAGTAGTTTGAATGAAACCCACACAAACGCAAAAAAAAAAGAGCTTCGCAGCCCGACCGTGTTCCCACTGTTTGTTTTTGTCATTACGCGAACTGGTGCTCAGGAAGTAACTACACCGCCTGGTAGGACAGATTACGGCAGAAAAAAACAAACACTTTCCACCGTTTTTGTACGAATATAATAGTTGAAGTTTGTATCTTCGAAAGTCAGTGATTGGACACCGTTGAGTCTTTGACAGGAAAACGTCTCTTTTGTCCAAACACCTCGATTAAAGACAATCAACTCTCACTGGGAACTGCGGGATTATAATAATATCGAACTGGGCCTCGGCAACATCTGCAATTTTAAAGCCAGAATTTCAGAGAAAAATAAATTCAGAGCGATCATCTGATCAGTGCATCTACAAAATAACTTTGCAAAGTGCTTTCTAACGCGCTAAATACTTTCATCAAAGCTTTCAAGCATAACGCTTGACCTTCATCAACAACGTCTAAGATAAAAATTTCCTGCGTACGTTTAACCTCCACGTGGGCTTCTTTTTAAATCGTTCTTTTAAATCAAAGCACTTTGAAATACCTTTATATGTATAAAAAAAGTACTCAATGAATAAATGAATGCATGTTTTTGAGGCCACCACAAAGAAAGAGGTGACAAACAAAAATTTGAAGGCTAATGTTCTGAACATATCATCTTGAGGTTTTAACAGAATTCAGTCTGATGAACACTTGACTCGTGGATAAGAGATTAATTCATTAGTTCTCGGCAGAATGGAGAAGACTTTGACCATGAGACTCTGCCTGGGAATGAAATACAGATTAACAGAAAACAGTATTACATATCGGATCATTAAAATGCAATAAATCATGTAGATTGCCCTTTTATCATTAGGTCTGTTTGAATGGGTGTTTATTTTTACACTACATTAAATATATAAAGGGACAGAATCAAATCTTTTTTTTTCTATACTAACAATATTTTCAATCTAGGGATTTCACATCAGATGTAAAATCTACATTAAGCACATTAGTTGATCATTTACCTCATTGAGAAAGTCACAAACTACCCCCCCCCCCCCCATCATTAAAACTGTATGTTGGTGTCGTGCAGACGACCGTTTTTCAGACCCTTTTTTACTGAATTCCAATTCAAGCGCTGATGAGGGTCACCATGGTAACAAGAAGGCAGTCTGCCGTTTGCTGGTTGACAAATGCCGACAGGTACACGACTCTGGCAGAATGAGAATAATGCCTTGCGATATGCACAGAAGAACCCGTTAACAGACCGGAGGTGGTCCGGTACAGCTGGGACCGTTTGAAAAGTGTCAAAAGATTTATGACCACTGGTGCGCTCTCTGCGCTTGTGTTCTGGTTAACTGATAAATTCACAATGCAGTGCAGAGGTCTGCGTCTGCAAAAGTAGTTTGTGGGCAAAGATAGTTTTTACAGAAATGGGCATAAGAGACACTCTGGATGTTTCTGGATGTAATGATTACGAATGTTTTGGTCCTTTCACCCGACCTGGCGTTCTACTCTTTACATCTGTCGCCCATTGTCAGTCACTGCCCGAAATTAACCGTTTTAATTCTTCTAACTAGCATTTAAAGGGTTCCAGAAGGTAATCTGGGCATGAGCAGCAGGACATCCTGTAGTTATTATCAATTTGTCTCATTGATTATTTCTTCTGTGTAATGGCTGGTCTGCACACAGATAATGATCATGTTCTGTTGGAACAAATAAGGCTATTTCTAAATTCAGACCAGGATAAATATGCCCTAATAATAAAGGGCTGATTTTCTCTTAATTTGCAGTTGAGGAAAAACAACGTTGGAAATTTTTCTTAAAGACTGATACATACATACACACACATACATTAAAGATGTCCTCCATCCTTAAGTTGAGAGGAAACAATGATGGTCTAAGTAGAAGTTTCTCCAGAGTACATCACTTAAATTGCTATGATCCTAACCTTCTAACACCTTCAAATTAAATCTCAGAGTCAGTGCATTAATTTAATAGTAATTATTTCAGCTCAAAAAAACTCCAATCTAGATGCAGCTGCACTGAATAACTTTGGAAACTTCATTCTTAGCTTTTGTCCCAAAATGTCCTTTTAAAATAAAAAAACACAACATCCACGTCCAGTCAGGATCTCAAATGCACCACAGCTGTGAGACTACTAAAGTAAGACGAGTGTCCTGTAAGAGCGACACACAACTTATACACGTTAGTTGATAAACAGAAAATCAATTTGTAACAATTTTGATAATCCGTAAATGCAAAAGTCACATAACTTCTTGAATTAAGATATTTTTAAATGTTTTTAAATTGAGATTTAATAATGTTGAGTTTCGGACTTTGGTTTGACAAAAACACTTGGCATTTGACAACACTTGGGACAAAAATTGTCGTTGAATATTTTGTGACATTTTACAGATTTAAAAACTTGTCGTTTCACGCAACAAATATAATTGGCAGACAAAATTGAGAAAAAATGTAACCATTATTGATTGGGCTCTGTCTAACTGTCACCATATATGCTGCAGATGCATCTGAAGAAGTGGAATTTTTGTGGAAGAAAAGAAAGAATTATGAAGATGAAAGAGTCGACTTAATGAATGAAGACGTACGAGAGGGGAAAGGGACTGAAGGAAAAAAACTAATTGGAGCTGCTGATATGCTTTTTAATCAGTCTTTCAGACAGTGTCTGTTGCAATAAACTGTGCACACATACTTACAGAACTTCAGCCAACTCTGGTTTTGGGGCTAAGAGATATAAAGCCTAGTCAGTTTTGTTTCAAAAGCCCAGAGCCAAACACTGTGCAGCGTTTCCCAATTACTGATGGTGAGTGTTGTGGCTTTGAGTCTGTTCTTCACTGCAAGACCAACAACACAACCCCCTCTTTACGCCAGAGGACACATCCAACTCGTTTTAGATTAACAAAACATTTAACCATATGGTGGTCAGTAAATTAAACCTCAATGTAATTCTCACAGATTCAAGACTGGAAGATGCTTTTAAAAAATCAAAAAGCTCTCTACTTTTATGGACACTGATTTTTCTCTCCATCTTCAATTAGTTAAAGCTACAGTGTGTAATATCTAGAAGAACTTATTCACAGATAGTGAATATATTGTCCATAACTATGTGTATAATCACTGATGTTTTTTCATCAACTCTGAATGAGTTAAATATAGTTACATGAGGTGGACCCGACGTCCGTGTGAGTCTTCATGTTTGCAACGTCCTGTTAAATACGGTTGTTGCACAAAACGGTCCAGAATACGTCGCATTCATGTTGAATTTTCAGCGCTGCTGGAAACGGAATGAGCGTTGTCAGTTGCTCAGTTGGTTGCGGTTTGGGACTTTACCACACTGGGGCTTTAAATGCCAGTTATGTTTGGCATGGTGCGTTCAAGTCAGAAAGGATTTGTGCATATTGAACTTTGGGAGACGAGGGAAATATCCATGTGGTGGCAAAGAGGGTGCTGCGAATACTGACGAAAAGAGTGGCAGTACACAAACAGTCACATAAATATTTCCTATAGTTAGGGCCTTGGAGCGAATGATTTAAGTGCTTCTTAAACTGGGTGCTTTTGTATGTTTCACTTTGCATGACTGATCTGAAATTTGGATGTTAAGTCTGCAGAATGAGCAGTATCAGAGATGATGTTGGCCGCAGGCTATTTGGGTTCAGTCACATTTAATCCATCCCTCACGCCATCAAACACCAGTTACTCCAGAGACGACATCCCAGGGTAGTTTTTCTCTCTCTACTGTGGTTAAGTGCTTGCTCTCTGTGGGGGGGGGCTGTTATGTTTTTCTCTATAATATTGCAAGGTCTCGACTTCTTCCTCTGCCTTGAGATGATGTATGATTTGACTTGGTGCTATAAAAATGTAATTGAATTGAGCCCTACCACTGTTGCCTGTCTTTCTGCCTGACTGTACATCCAACAGAGAAAAGTAGTAAAAATACACAACTCTCATTTTCATGTTTTCTCCACCTGTGTAACTGCTGCAGATTCAGTGTAGCATTACTTGATTTTCTGTGGAAAGGGGCCAAAATCATGATAATGATGATGATGATAAAGTGCCTGTAACTATGACTTGTTTAGTGTTGATATCCTCATTAAAGTTTCCTAGTTCTCATTTTGCTATGGGGATGTCAAATATCTGACGGCCCAAAACTTTCTTAGATAAAACAGGAGTCTGCCACTTTTGATTTTGAAAAATTGATACACCGAATCATAGGGAAGAGGGAAAAGGGACTCCTCTTCTGAGGAAAGAAGGAGAGCTTCCTGGTTTCACTCACTGCAATTTGAATAATAACATTTAATAACTGTTGTTTTATTTTGGCTTTCTCAGCCTTTTCTCATTACTATTTTTTTGTACTTTGTTTCCACAATTTACAGTTGAATATGATCTTATTGTAGGGAACAAGTTTCATAGTGTCATTCTGCCTCTTTCTGTATTATTTGCATCTGTACAATTGTCCTTTTACTGGAAGAGATGAAGATTATTTTTATCGATTGCTAGTTGCTCCCATCTCAATTTGAAGCTGCTTCTTTATGATAAGATTATGTTTTTCCCACCTGCAAAATATTACTCAGTCCTCTACCACATCCACCAGACACCAACCTCTGAGCCGATAGCTTTGCCGCCTCCTGTCCTTGAAAAAAAAAAGTGGCAGCCGCGTGAAGCCAATTCTGTGAACCTCTCAGAGACAGCTAACCTCCCACTGTTAAGGGCACATCACCCTCCATGGTCATCCTTTCTCACTGAGCACAGCGCACCAGCAAGCCAAATAAATAGCAATCCTGCCCTGCTCTCATGCCCCTTCTCTGCCTCCTCTCAGTTCACTACCTCCTTCGCTCAGCCCTCAAACTGAGTGCAATGCTCCAAATAGCATAACATGTAAAAGTCGTGTGACATTGTCCCACCAGGTCAATGGTGCATCACATTTATTGTTCTTCCCTCCCACTGACAACGAGGTATCAAAACTCCTGACCCGGTAGCCGTCCTAGTACATATGCACCAGCTCAATTCCTACTACCTTCCCCAAGAAATATATATCTGCCACCTTTGTACTAGCACACACACAGCATATAGTTCAAGTGGAGAACTATCAACTGGTCATGTTACTTTCACTCTTATTTAAGGCTTTCGAAGGAGTGGTTTTCAATCACCTCTCAGGATTCCTGTCACGGAATGCCCTTGTTGATTCAAATCATCCGAGGGCAGTTACAGCTGCAGCTCTGTCTTCGGTTCTTATGGTGTACTTATCAGCAGCCTTTGATACAGTGAACCACCACATCCTGCTATCTGGTCTCTCCAATATGGGAATCTCTGATGAAGTGCTTTCTTGGTTTGAATCCTATCTCAGCAGGTGTTCTTTCAATCTGTCAGGGCACGGACATCAATCCTTATCCCATCCCTTAAACACCGGGGTGCCCCAGGGCTCTGTGCTGGGGCTCCTGTTTGCAATGTACACTACTTCCTCTGGGTCCAATTATTTGCCCATGTGGTTTCTCATATCACTGCTATGCACATGACACCCAACTGTACCTGTCATTTCTCCCCGATTAGCACCACAGTCTCTGTGAAGAATCTTGGCTTACCTCGCAGACATATCCCCATGGGCCAGGGTATGACTGCCACCTTCAACTAATCCTTTCTAAGACTGGATTCTTTGTTATTCCAGCCAAGACATTTCTCTAGCACAATGTTAACATCAAAAACATCTCTTCTTCTCCCGCCCCAACCAAGGTCACAAAAAGCTGGGTGTTACATTTAACCAGCTATCCTGCTCTGAGAATGTTGCACGTCCCAGTTGTGCCGCTGTCCAAAAAAAGAAAAAAACTACCCCAAATTGCTCCACTTATTATGCCACCCAGCTCTTGGTAGAGGCCATTCAAGCACTGTGGCACCCTTACAGATGGTCCAGAATGCATATGCAAGGTCTGGTCTTCAATTAGCTTAAAAGGGCACATCACTTCTAATTGACCTTCACTTGGCAAACCATGACCGCACCTAAACAAATTCAAGTCAGTAAAGCTTGCCTACTGAGAAACCTCTGGGTGCTGGAACTCATTCATACAGGCTTATGCTCCTCCTCGGTCAGTCCGGTCCTCTGAGGAACACCGTCTGGCATTGCCATCCCTGCACATAAGGCAATCTCAGTCCAGACTATTTGTATTACTCTTACAATAAATGCTATTAGAGGTAGAAGCATTCTGCTCAATCTTCAAAAACCTTTTCCAAGAGCCACTGCTCTCCTAACACCCTAATGAAAAAAACACTTTCATCACCTACACTTTGTTTTATTGAGCAGATTTGTCCTTAAGTACTTAATTCAAGGTCTGCAATGAAGCTTGCTTCCATGTTGTCCTTCAATTGCAAACCTCTGTGGATGAAAGTGTCTGCTAAATGAGTCAATGTAAAAAGGCACCATATATTTTTCCCTTCAGTTTCTCCTTTTAATCTGTAAAATGACTGAACACCCAAGGAGCTTAACTGTTATGACAGTTAATCCTTTACATATGACACGTTCAATACCATGAAAGAGACACATGTCATGTTCCCAGCACATTGGGACTGACTCTGTGGCAGGTGGCAGCAGCAGGGAGGCTAATTAATTCACATACAGTAATTACTGCATATTTAAGGCTTGTGTGACTGATATACACTACTTTTTGGCGAGCAGCAGGATAGCTACTGTCTATAACTGGCCTTCCTATGGAACAGTAAGAGGACCTCCCATTTGCTTGTGGTATAATGAATCAGAAAAGACAGAATATTTTTTTAAATTTAAAAAGTCAGACACCATATCTCAAGTTTCTACACTGGCTGTTTTGAGATAAAGGATGAGGACCGTCTGGTACGTGTGAGATCCGTTGGCATGTACATGTCCCATATGACTGTGCTGCTCTTGCTTTGAAGATGCCTCCAGCAGGAGATGGCTCATCTCAAACCGCTCCTCCCCTGCCTCATGTATAAATCACCCTCAGCAAGTACGAGTACGTGACTGATGGACGGGCTTCACACATGTGAGATGTTATGCTTCAATGGGAGTATGTCATGTTTTACTACTACATCCTTTAATCTCTGTTGTCTAATATTTTTACATTGCTTCTCTGCGAAGTAACTCGATTTACATGACTGCAAAAAACATGAGAATCAACAACTCTAAGAACAGATCTTAAAGGAAACAATGATACGCTATGAAATGCGTTGCTTTTAACCTTGCAAAACAAACTGCTTTCGGTCAAATTTTGATTGTTTATTGAGGGCTTTTTTTCAAATTGTTTATTAAAATAAAACTGAATAAAGAGCATCAGGTGAAGTCCTCTGAGATTAATTTTCTTCTTTTTGACCAAGTAAAGTATGTTGTCGATTGCTTTGGGGAGGTAATGTGAAGGTCTGTGTACCACAATCATTGGTACTTGTTAAAGGACATTCTGTCTTACAGGAACAATGAAGGATTAAAGCAACTGTCAGACATTTTCCCCCACACGAGTATTATACAGCAAGCAGGGTGTTTGTCTCCAGTAGACAGCGCAGACAGGATACTAATCACAGTGACTTCTTTACCCACCGGGTGACTACATGAGTTGTTTTCGACACGATAGGGGGGATTGACTCAAAAACCCTCCGGTCTCTCCCTGGAGAGCATCGAACTGTGGAAAGCGCGGGAAGGAAGAAACTACAACTACAGCAAATTTGGGTTTGTTTCATAGGTCTTTTTTCCAGATAACTTTTAGCTAAAGGGGATTCTTCAGTTGCAAAGTGTTGCCTAACACAGGGAGTCACTAGAGTTGGAAGACTCGAGGGCAAAACCCACGCCAAGGCCCAACAAAGTGACCTGCTGATCTTTACTCAGTCCCACTGGTAGGAAAGTCAAAAAACTCTATATACATAATTTACTATGTTAACGGTCAAACGTTAACGGTTTAAATGCTTTCTCTGTTTTCTCCAAGCAACTGGCTAAGCCAAATCTCTCCTATTTAAACAATTCATTTGGTATGTAGTCATCTGTGCACTGTCCATATTTCGCATCTGCTTTTTTTCTTAAAATATAAATAGGATAACCGAGAACAACAAAAAACTAATTATCTAAATTGTTTTCAATCCATGAATTTTGCATCATTTTGCATACACAGTCTGTGTGTGTAATCTGTTTAGTATGAACCCCCACAGAGTCTTTCTCAATTTCCTGTGGTGGCGGTTTTTTTCTTTCCTTCTCCCAATTAACAGTTAGTGCAGATTAAAAGTAGCACTGGGACCCAAATGAGTTCAGGATCCCCTCCATTGCGAAGTGATTTCCAACCAGTAGAAAACTTGCCAGCCCAATTACAACCGACTATTTGATTAAGGGCGGGGTTTCTAGCACCAAGGTTGCCGCTAGCGAACGAGCATTTGACTAAAAGTACCCGATATTTTCACATTTCTCCCACAAAACGGCAACACTGGTTCAGACATTGTGGAATCGTCATCACATCATTTAATATCTGCTCTAGTCTTCTCTAGTCGCCTCGCTAAACACACGTCACGATTCGTCTGTGTCCGTCGCAAATCGATAATGAACCTAAAGATCCCAGACCAATATGTATTTGAGTATTAATCTGGCTACGACAGGCTTGATTGAAAGTTCCTTTAATTTGGGATTCTGCAAATTGGATTAATTAAGTTTTTGGCCACTTGAGGGGCCAAAGAACTCCCTCCAGCAAACATGAGTAGCATTAATATTCCGTCTGAACGCTGTTGCGATGAGTTTCCTTTTTCATGTGCTCCAGATGTCAACCATACAGTGTAACCACAATGTGTCATTTTATGAATTGTGCGGAAAATCATGTCATTTCAAAGGGGTCACATAGTTTTCGTGCCCCTGTAGCTACTGTGACCTACGAGCGCACAGTAAAGTGCAGAACTAGAACTTGGAAAATGTATTTTCAACCCACCGTGACATCACTGGTTGGTTTGAAGCCTGGATTTTGACCAGCGCCATATGGAATTTAATTTAAAATAGGAAAAAAGAAAAATCTGGCCCGAGATTAATACACATTTGATAATAAAGTCTTGTATTTCTGGCAGCAGGACAGTGCATCTGGGGACGGTGGCTATTTTCATGGTAATGAAGAAATGTCAACTGGTGCAACACTGTACTGCACTGATGTGCTTCTTTTTTTTAATAGGTTTTGGACAACAATGGGGCTCAGAGGGAACAAGAGGTATTGGGCTTCAGCGACACAAACAATACTTGTTAGTGGGACCAATTCATTCTCCGTTCTGTTCTCTCCGGGGCCTTTGTTCGACGATAAGGAAATAGAATAACACCCGACTTATCCTTTAAAATCAGAAATAGTCTCTCCAAGTCTTTTGGGAGGAGAGGCGGATATTTTCTATAGGGTAATTTTTTTCTTTGGCTTACACACAAGCCCAGATACCAGAGGGAAATTACACCGAGTTCAAATTAGATTTATTACGCTCAGTGTAGGAATTTCAACGTGTCAAAAAGGAATTGTGGCTATTTGAAAAAATACATCACGGAGAGAAGGCTTTTATTTTTTCCGTATTATATGCATTATGCAGGTGCTGTCCAGCAGCACAAGGAGCCCTACGAGTACACTTCTCTCAGATGAGAGCGAAAAATTATAATATAAAAAAATACTAAATGCGAGGGAGCGGAGGTAAAAATATGCGTCTACAGGTTGTTTGTAAAGCTGCTATCGTTTCAGCTGACACAATAATAACAATGGAGCAACCTCTTCTTTACTTTAATATCCAAAGCCAAACTTGAACTTCAAAGCTGGTGAGAGCGGTCCTTGGGTTTATTGGCTCCCCAGCTGCCGTCCAGGTGATTTGACAGCTTATCTGGCAGGTATCGGGATCTGCTGGGAACCTTTTGAAATGCAAATATCAACATAAAAACCAGGCCAATTAATAAGAAAGAGCTGCTTCACACCAGGCACCTCTGTCTTACCCCCCCCCCCCCATCCCTCAACCCCTCAGCCCCTCCCCTGGTATCTGCTCTCACCTCTAATCCCCCACGCAGCAGGAGGGTTGTTCGTCACCGTCTTCTTCAGAGAGCTGCACCGATCAGACGAGCACATGCTCAAAATGAAATTAAGGAACAAGCTGCTTTTCAAAAGGAATTGATGCCGTGAGCAAACACTAATGTTATTGTGGAAATAATTAAACTGTCGAAAATTCAGACTAAGTAATACTTCAATTTAAAAGAGGACACTTAGAACAAGCCACTTCTTCCAAGTCACGTTCACCGTTTTTATTTTCAGACCATAAACATGGTGTTGATCATAGTTTTTAAAACAGATGTGAGAATAAAACTGCTCCTGCCTCTTATAATTCCAGTTAAAAAAAACATACAATACAATTTGCATTTTTATTCCAACAAACCAGGCTTAGACTCGACAATAAGTTGCATCCAATTTGTCGTGCGAGACGTTGTTGTATATTAAGTAGCAATGATGTGAAGATGTATTGAAGAGAAGTCCGCCGACACGGTCTTGATTGTATATAATGGTTTATTACAAAAAGACCAGCATCAATACAAGGCCTGCAGAGCTTGGAGAGCATCCAGCCAAAGGGACAACTCTGTCCACACTTCGTAAAACATAGACTTATATAGGACTTCAGAAGGTAGAATGCAACATCTGGTCATGCAAGGTAAAAAGGACGATTAGCGGGGGTTTCAAATGAAAGGTCAAAAGGTTATCAAGGGGCCCCTAACGTATCGATCCAAAGTACAAATGATGTGGACCTCATCAACTACTATCATTACATATGTTGACAAAAATACACCACAACGTTATCATCCTTTCGAAATAAAAGGAAACGACACCAGCAAAGCAAAAACACTGTCTTTACAGATGCGTTCGGCCGACTACGTTTCCAACGACTTGAAAGCTTGAGGTAGAGTAAAGCTTCTCGCACAAAGGAATAATTGGCCCAAAATGTATGGCGCCACGGAGGAGTAGTCAGAAGTGAGGATTAAAATGTTGTTCATGTTCCACATGTTCTTTTTCTTCCCACTTCTAGTTTTTCCAAGCCATACTGTCAGTTTGTTTGTTTGTTTGTTACATCTACACCGCTGTTTAATCGGTCTCAGAGTAAGTTGAGTCCCAACGATATTCTGTAATTTCATTTGACACCACAAACTTCGGTAGTACAGTAGTTTCTGTAGCATTTTAAAGATGATATCAGAAAGAAGTTTAGATAGCAGTTTTTAGTACTTTGGATTGTTTCAGCTTACAGATTTTTACAGAACAAGGAGGCTTTATTTTTTTTCACAGCACTTTTCGAAACAACATGGTTGAAATGGGATCAAAACATTTCAGGACTGAGGCAAATAAGATCAGGGTATAAAATAATAGAGAAATAAAAAATGAAATTCCAGCATTGAGGGCAATAACAATAAAAAGAAAAACAGACGAGGCCTGTAGGTAATAAAATTGTGGTGCATTAATAAAAAAGGTTGAGAAGTAAAAATAAAAGACATCTCCCGAGGGAGGAAGTTTCAGGCCCGAAGAGCCTCGACTGGCAAAGTCTACTTTAGGCGTCGCGTTGCTCCCGTTGTCTGTCGGACGCGGACGTCGGTGACGTCGGCAGGACCTCACCGCTAATTGGCTTTTCGCGAAATTTAACGTCTTTGCATCGACTTTGCATGTAATCTGTGCATGCACATCTGACACATCTGTCAGATCTCTTAAGAACGACATCGTTCGATCTTTGTGAAGGGGAAAACGGCGTACGTGTTTTATTTGCATTTAGCGCAGATGCGATCACAAGTGGACACCGGAGACACGTTCAAGAGGCGCTACAACACAAAGTGTTGACGAAGGAACTTCAGAGTCTTGCGCCTCGTGATCAGGTCCCTGAGGACGCGCGTGTCAACACCAGGTCTGAACATTAGCAAAGGTTTAGTTTGGTAACAGGCTCACGGACGGTGTGACAGAGACACACCACAGGTCCATTAGTCACTTCTTCACACCCAGAAATGGACTCGGCAGAGTAACAAAGGCTTCTTTTAAGCTTTTAGTAAGATGGTGTGACGGTTGGTTTGATTGTCCATGGAAACAATGTTTATTCTTTTAAATCAATATGATTCAGGGGGGATTTTTAAGTTTGGACACTTTGATAGTTTGATGCTGTAAGAAATCCCTTCCCTTCACCTGCCAGCACTGAGCCTCCGCCTGCCGTATGAAATGTGCTATGTTAATAAACTTGACTTGACTTGACGAGCCCCAGAAAGTTGTCTGGCCTTATATACATATATATATATATATATATGTATATAAGGTTGCGCCACCAATAGCATTTCGAGTGTGTGACTTTCCTCCCGCTTCATAAAATTACATTAAAAGGCAAATTATTCCTCAGCCATCATGGCAGAGTGCGTGCAGTGGAAAGTCAACCCCCGCCCCCCGCCCCCCCCCCCCTCGCTTTTCATGCATTTCATTACAGAGTCTCCTCAGCGTTTGAATAAAAAATGTGCTGCTGAATTCAAGAACAATGAAGTGACAGCTTGGCTTTATCGCGGCCAACCTGACAAACGGGGGCCAGCGAAGGCGGAAAGACCGAGACGAACGCGCGCGAGCTCGTTCACGCTCACCTATTGCATCACAGCGGAATGAATCACAGCACATTGTCTGCGCTGCTCTGGTTCATTTCATTTTTTTTGTTGTTTATTTCATTCCTCCGTAATAACAGGGTTTGCCAGTCAAATGTCTGACTGTGCCCACTTTTATTATTTTATACTTGACAGATTGGACAAGTCTGTGGTCGCTCCCAATGTTGCACGACATGAATTCGAATACGAATTCCTCCCGTGAAGAGAATTCAAAGACAAATATTTATCACAGAAATCCAAGAGCAAAAAAAAAAAATATTTGTGTTTTACTTGCTTTTCATTAAAGCGGCGAGACGTGTCGGGGAAGCCAAACTTTCAATCACTCCCGTCGGACCAGACACGAGCGATGGGTCGGACGCTTGCCTGCACCGGAAGGACTTTGCTCCAAATTTGATAAGATTGCCAATAATGACGGCAATACATGTCCGAGCGTCTCGCGGAGACGGAGGCATTCCAAGGTGAAATTGCAACGAAATGGATTTTTTTTTTAGGCCCAGTAAATGGCACGCGGACGTGAGGAGCTTAATCCGAGTGCAATTGAAAGAGCGGCCGACGTTTCACGGCGGGTTTCATTTCATAAATTTGAAGACGTTGTGTTTTTTTCCCCCCAAAGGCCAAAGTGTTGTTGCCCCGGCGAGTTTCCTCCAACGAAAAACACCCCCAGACGCCCAAGACGTCGTAGTGGGAGCCGACAGGCCCTCGACCGTGCTGTGAGCTACTGAGCTGCTGATCTATAACCAGGGTTTTTCTTCCCAGGAGAGCGGCCGAGGTTCAGATCTCCGTCTGGAAAACCGGACCGACGCACATCTGCAGCAAATGTCTCACGCACAGAGCTCGTGTTGGATGCCTCCCGTCAGGGAGAGGCTTGCCTCTGGTCCACAGTTTGCTCATTGTACGGTTTATTCCTTGCAACACGGGCGACAGTTTTAATTCGAACCGCTCTCCTCCTGTGGGTTTTTCATTGTGGATTCAAGCGGCTCCGTGTGGGTGCGAAGCTAAAGAGGATTTAGAGGAATGAAATAAATAAACCCACTCTATGTAATAGCACAGAGACAGTGGTTTTTTTCCGTGGCGCTAATGCTGTCAGTCACCCGGCGGATGAGTCGATTGATGGATCGGCTGTAACGTTTTATAATCAACTTCAAATTAAACTGGGCATTTCCTTCTTTTTTTTTTTTGTTAGATCTGCTCTAAATTATACATACCATACAAGCAAAAGGGAGATGTTTATGAAAAATGGCAAATAACAACTATTCAACCAAATATATTTCCCATTATTTATAGATTGATCAGATAAATGTTTGCTCCATAGAATATCATTGTTACTTGTTAAAATGATCCTCACACTTTCCCCGCAAACCAAGTTTACACTGTCGGCTCGTTTCGTCCAATTACTGTCAGTCGTTCCATCTGTTCCCAGTATATGAAAATGTAAAAGTTTGAAAGTTTGTTGCCCTAAACAGTTGGTGGAACCGAAGCTGCAGCTGCATTTTGTCTCTTCGGCTGATGTTTTAGTCTCTTGTCTACATCAGACTTTATCTTTATCTGTTTAGTTTGCGCTCAAATTTTCCAGATCGGTCAAATATAAAAACTTTCTTGTGAAATATTGAGAATTTGATATATTTTTTTCACTCACAAAATTCGTATTACTTAAATACCAGTATTCATAAAACCGTCCTCATTTTGGAGCATGTCTTCCTCTAAAGACGAAGAGGAGTTATAGAATAAATGTCCTTCTTCATTTCCATTCATGCTTTTTTATACAATCACATTCTTAGAGGAACATAATCTCTGACAAACAACACGAGCTGGAAGCGGTTGACCAATCACAACAGAGTGGAGCCAGCTGGCCAATCAGATCAGGGCTTTATCGGGAGGCGGGCCTTAAAGAGACAGGAGCTAAAACCAAGTGTTTCAGAAAGGCTGTGAAAGAAGAGCTGCAGGAATGTGACAGTCTGAGGAAACTGACGTGTTTACTGAACATTAGAGCATGTAAACCTTTTTAAGTAATAACCCAAATTAAATTTATGAACCCGAATATGAACCAAATATGTCATCTTTAAAGCATAAAGACAAACCTAAATCAGGTCTGAGATGCAGCCAGATGAAGGTTTATATAGGAAGTGAAAGGATGAAAGACGGGAGAGAGGAAGTTAAAGTGCAGAAATAACTAGCTCTGAATTTAACCAAAAGGCAAAGGCAGACAAGTGGATGTGAATAAGTTGAGAGTTGTGCAGCTCAGATCTCCTGGAAGTTGTGTTCCAGTTACTATATGTGGAGCAGAGGATGTCAAAAAATAAAAATAAAAATTCGTCTTTTGAGGCATCAGAAGAAAAGGTTTGCATCGCAGCCCGACACGAGCTGAGTGGTCTGAACACAGGAGACGTGTTTTATGTGGTGATTCTAACTACGAGTAATGGCGTCTTTTATTACCAACCGCTTGACTCGCGCTCGTCTGAGAGGTGAGAACGTCTCACTGAAGAGCCGCAGCTGTCTGCAGAGATGTGTGATGAAACCGTTACAGCCAAAATCATTTCAAAAATGAGCGTTATTCTGGTAATTCCGTGGCGTTGGACATCCCCTCCCCCCCCCCCCCCCGAAATTATAAGCATCTTGATCCGAATCAGCATAAAAAAAACAACAACAACAACCTCAAATGAACACGTACTCATGCTAATTCATGGAGAGTTCTCAAATCCCGTCCAGGATTTTGGATGAAATGTTCTAAATTTCAAGTGAGTCCGACTCATCAGGGTCAAGTTTTGATTATTCATATCGCTGCACTTCTGTACAGCTGCCATGTCAAATGTTGGGGGGGGACAGACAAAAAAACTAAACCTTTTTATGCATAACTGGTTTTAGTTTATTTTGTAAAGAGGAATCCACTAGAAAAATTGTAATTCACTGCACTCCGGAGGCAGTAAGCGATTTGAATCCAATGCACATTCTGCAAAACCATTTTTTTCACCAAATTGGTGCGGACTGCTGGGCCTGTCACGACAATTACAAATTACATCATCGACTCATCGTACGATACATGAATTTGAAGTCAATCATTTTCATTGACCTGGATAACAGCCATTGTGTCAACAACAGTCCAGCAAAGTCTCCCTGCTTCTGTCCTCTCGCCTGTTCTCGTCGTATGATCAATAAATCACTGGTTTGATGGATAAAATGTCCGAAAATATGGACTTCTTAGTATTTCTCTAAAATGTTGGATGACATCTCTCTCAGCAGGACTTGCGACACGCAGCGACCGAGCTCACGTGATTCAGTATCCAAAGAAAAAGGGTCTCAAAATGACTATAATATCGTTTATCTCAATAATTTCTGGGACAATATATCGTGCGACGAGACGCTAGACCCAGTGGTTTCAGCCCCGTGGTTAGCGCGTCCGTCTCCCGTCCCCGGAGGCCGCGGGTTCGAGCCCCGACCAGTGCGGTCAAAAGGAAAATCCACAGCCAACAGTCTTTCTCCCAAAAATGTCTCACTGCCCCTTTAACCGTGACAGAAATGTGTGAAACGCACGAGGTCAAAGTGAAGCCGCTGGGTCTCAGGGGACGTAGTCGTCAGTCGTGAACTGGAGGACTCGACGCGTACGATCATTTCACCTCCACACCCGCAGTTAATCTGACACTTTGTGCAGCGCGTCGTGGTCCCTACTTGACTATGGTGACATTGTATACTTTTCGTTGTGTTCCCCCTTCACTGTTCCTCTACCACACCACCATGGAGTCGACGTTCCCCCGACTTTGAGGACGATGTCTTGACAACAGCTGGAGAGATTTACGGCGCGCGTGAATCCCGTGACGCCACCAGCCGCTCAAACTTCTTCACTCTTTGTCCCGTGAAATAATATTTTTTTGTGGTTCCGACTCCAGATGTGTCGTAGCAGCCCTGATTTCTCAATGTCGGGACAAAGCTGTGAAAGTGCTCCTCTCTCTCTCTCTGATGTCGATGCCTACGAGACTCATCTTTGATAAAATGATCATCCAAATCTGTCCGTGCATTTGTCAAATTCTGCTAAAACAAATATCACATAATCTCCTGGTTGGAGGAAATAAAGGCTTTTTTATATTTTTGTCTCTTTTATTCATTTCTTGCACTTTTAACTTTTATTCTCGTATTTTGTCTCATCTTATTTTATCTTATTCTTATTTTTCTACTCTCTTAACCACAATAATGATTGTTAATTGTACCTGAATGTCCGTCTATGACTTTCATTCACGTTTTCTTTTTAATGCTTTTGGTAAAAAGTCGAAGTTAAGATTTGTATGAGAGGTTGAGATTTCCTCGCTGCTCTCTGTCCTCTCATCTTTCGACCTTTTTTCTTTCATCAGCGCGAGCACAGCGCATGATGGTTTATATATTGTGTGGAGTCGCTTGAACTGTACTTTGATTTTCACGGCCTTGGTTTTTTATAATGTTAAACTCCAGGTTTGCATCATCACTCCGGTTGACCATGATGAATAAACATCGTCTCCATCGACCTTTGACTCCTCCGTTTATTCAGTTTCCTGTAAACATCTTATTTTCTCTCTCCTTGGGCTTTTCATAGTTTTCTTTTCAACTGTGGAGCTGAAAGCATCGTCTTCATTATCCCTTTGGCTTCTCTGATTATTCCTCAGCTACAGGCGACAGAGTGTTGCACACTGGTGAACCACAGCCAGAGAAACGGTAAACAGAGGAGGAGGAAGAGGAAGAGGAGGACGAAGAGGAGGAGGAGGAGGAGGACGAGGAGGAGGCTGAGGAGGAGGAGGACGAGGTGGAGGAAGAGGAGGAGGAGGAGGCTGAGGAGGATGAGGAGGCTGAGGAGGAGGACGAGGAGGAGGAGGAGGCCGAGGAGGAAGAGGAGGAGGCTGAGGAAGAGGAGGAGGAGGAGGAGGCTGAGGAGGAGGACGAGGAGGAGGAGGAGGCCGAGGAGGAAGAGGAGGAGGAAGAGGAAGAGGAAGAGGAGGACGAAGAGGAGGAGGAGGATGAGGAGGAGGCTGAGGAGGAGGAGGAGGACGAAGAGGAGGAGGAGGAAGCTGAGGAGGAGGACGAGGGGGAGGAGGAGGCTGAGGAAGAGGAGGACGAGGAGGCTGAGGAAGAGGAGGAGGAGGAGGAGGAGGAGGCTGAGGAGGAAGACGAGGAGGAGGAGGAGGCCGAGGAGGAAGAGGAGGAGGACGAGGAGGAGGAGGAGGCTGAGGAAGAGGAGGAGGCTGAGGAGGAAGATGGAGGAGGAGGAGGAGGCAGAGGATGAGGAGGAGGATGATGGAAATACACAGAAAAACTCCTTTAAAAAAACATTTATATGACTGTAAAACCCATTTTGGTGTCAAGCTATTGTGCAAATGAGACGAATCAGTGATGAGCACATTGTTACGATGTGATTAAAGCATCGTAAAGGACAGGACATTGCACCAGGGCCTCGCTGTCTCAGGAGTGAGAATCACATCACTGCTGTACATGAGATTTTATGAAGTCAACACTTTGACGTCCTTAATGATAATAATAATACATAAAACCCCTCCTGTGGACGTCCTCGACAACACAGTGAGCGTCCCTCTGCTCGACGACGTGAGGACAAACGTCTCCTTTTCTTTCTGTAGTTTACATCCTCTCTCTATCAAGTGTTGCATGTTGAGGCCTCATGCTGCTGCTGATGCCTGCACGTGTCCTTTTCCCTGCAGAAAGGGATAATTATTATTATTATTGTTAATATTCACGTGCTTTCCTCCGGAGCAGAGACGCAGCAGCTTAATAACACGGTGTTCTTTTCTACATCCTGTCAGTGGGGGAAGCCTTCTTCTCTTCTACTGTTCTGTTTCTTTTCTCATTTCTGTTGTTTCGATTTCCTCCATCGCAGGCTGATGTGTCCTTCCCCCCTACGACTCGTACAGTACGTCAGCCTGTAATCCCACACTTCCGAGGACCGTCTCTGATAAAATGCAGAAATTAGGACAACCCCTCACGTTACAGGTCCTGTATTTTCCAGCGTCAATCGTAACTTCCTGTGGGAAAAATAGCTGGAATTAATATGTGAATTGCATTTTGATATTCCTCAATTTATCTATTTATACAGGCTTAGAAAACAAAAGATACATGCAATGCACAACTTTAAACAAGTTGATGTAAGATGATGAAATTATTTTTATTAATATCTAAGAAGTCAGACCAAGTTCATGCCAATTATAAATGGTAAATAGACTGTACTTGTGTGTGTGTGTGTGTGTGTATAATTTCCATCCAGCTGAAAATTAGAGGAAGCATCACCCGCATTAGGCCTTGACATATTGCGGGAGGTAGTAGATATATAGATATTATATATAGGTATTTCAAGTGGTGGTAGCAGTAGTATTCGTAGTAGTACTGGTGGAGCTGGTAGGGGTAGTAGGGAGTTGGTAGTAATAGTGATGTAGCAGTTGTTGTACTAATAGTCGTAATATTTTGCAGAAAACACCCGAGTTTGTAAATGAACCACAATCTCTATTTTCAGCGCACTGCCCCTTTAATTTAACTTTTTTTTTAAATCAAGTTCGCTTCCACGAGCTGTAATGTTGCTCCTCTGACACTAGAGGGAGCTGCTGAATCAGGAATCCAATCAGCTCTATGACGAGGGCAGAGGTATTATTATTAATATGGAGGTTTATAATGATGATGATAACGAGAGCGTTAAATTCTTTGATAAACAAAGTTTTGAGGTGAATTTTGTACTAATACTTCTACTACTACTGTACTACTCCCACCAAGTTGGATTTATTTCATTTTGACACTTTCACAGCTCAATACCACAAAATACTTACAATCATCATTTAACATGTAAATGGAGTAGAGCTCATTCCGCCTGTGACTAATGATTATTAATATCGATTCAGTCGTTTATAACACATTACCTAAAATGATCATTTTTCCTAAAGCCAAACATTGTTTGCTTTGTAGTTGCAGCAAATCTTCACATTTGAGAAGCTGGAGTCAGCAAATGATTTGCTTTGTTGTTTTAATAAGACAATCAATTAAATATCAAAATATGTTTTTCTAAAATGTTCCTTTTATTGTAACTTTTAAGTTTGGTTTGCCATGTTCATCGCAGCGTTGATTCAAAGTTATTTAAGTTGTCAAATTTGTTCCTAGCTGACTTTAATTCTCTTTAGCATTTGAAAAAGTAACACTCACTTCTAATGTAAGAAGCAGATATAAGGACAGGAGTTAATTGTCAAATATTATAATTTTTCCTATGAACATATTTTACATCATCTGTCAACACACCAGCTCCATTATGTGCCGCTACTGTACAAACCATTTATTACACGTGTGTACAGATTGTGAACGCATGTTCCCCCGTGAGATAGAAAAGCGGCGGACCACATCACTTGTGCGATATTTCTGTTTATTTTCAATATACATTTCATTTGAAAAATATAAATTCTAAAATAAACAATTTCACCTGCTCTAAAATGTCACAAATAGTTAATCTCTCCCCCCCCCCCAAAGAAAAAAAAAAATTAAGTAATATCAGTATTCCATACCCTAAAATTAACATCCTCAAGAAGATTCTGATTTCACGCAGCAGATTTTTCCCTTGACATTCTCACACGGTATGACACACGTTAAACCAACAGCTGTCCCAGACGTCAAGTCGCACTTGCTCACAGCAACAACAAAAGAGAAAGAGATAAAAACACTGATGTGTAGAAGACGACACCGTTACCGGACGCAGACGAAGAAACCAATGGAAACGCATCGAGCGGCGATGGTGCCAGTGAAGCTTGGGTTCGAGCCGACGGGCGCCCC